>NC_091754.1:40151904-40441904 GCF_043380555.1 Nothobranchius furzeri
TGATGAATGGAATGACTGAATGTGAGCTAGATGTTTTAGCAGAACATTTCTGAAGTATCTGAGAGAGATTCTGAAGTGTGAGTTGGCTCTATGGTTTGATAAGCTAGAGGTTTGTTTAGAAAACCATCCAACACAATCGTGCAGAGTCTACGTACCCTTGTGTGACTGTCGCTCTTGGCGGTCCGGAGGAAAGGCAGCCCGAGTGGTAAGTTCACCGGATGTGAAAACCACGAGAACCCAAAGAGTTGTAGCTCCCTTTGAATTCAGTTTTCACCGGCCATGAGATGCAGCCAGGGTCTGCAGGCTAGACGTTCCACATCTGAGTTGTTGGGCGGCTCTTAAAAGAGCCGTTGTGTCTGAAAGCGTTGCAAAGAGGCTTTGACCTTGAGGTCAAAAGGTGGGATGGTCTCAAAATGTGTGTTCACCCGATTGGCCTTATCAAGTGAATGGCAAAGACTGGCTAGACCAGGAAGTGTTCTAGCTTTTATTATGTATTGTTTATAAACAATGAACAAATGAGAATTTGACACATCAGGTCGCTCTCTCCTGGTTCTCCACAAGGTTCAGTCATCTCTCCACTAATGTTAATCTTATACACTAATGACTGCAGGAGCACAACCCCAGGAATCACATACATCAAATATTCAGACGACACACTGATCACTGATCACGGACACTACTAACACAGAAGGACTGCTGCAAAAAGAGCTGGACTCTTTCTGACTTTGGTACAGAGAACTGCCTGGACTTAAATATCTCCAAGACCACATGGTCATTCACTTCCACCGTAGCCCTCCGCCATCCATCCCTGCACTCATTGTTAACAGCCAAACTGTCAAAAAGGTTCACTCATAAAATGCGTCGGATGCGTAATAGATGACAAACTCTCATTCCAACACAATACAGAACACATTTTTGCAAAATGTCAACAGTGCCTCTATTTTCTCCGTAAACAGGGCGCTATAAAGGGGGGAAGTTTAGGACGATTATAAGGGCCCACGGTGTAACATGTTGACCTATGTTCGCACCAGCCACGAGATGGCGCTGTGTTGTTGGAAGGTGGTAGGAACCAGCGAGGAAGAAGCGGAAGGGGGGGGGGATGACGAAATAAAGTGGAATTGGAACAAAGATCGGTGTGTGCGTGCATTTGATAATAAGCTTGGTATCCAGAGAGGATAATACACATGGCTGTCAGGGGGCCCAAAAAGTTTCAAACTTGAATAAAAAAGAAATGTTTAAAAGTCTTAAGTACTTTACTTTGCTGTATTTTTTCTAATTTAAGACATTAAACAAACAATCTTTTTGTCTTAATGAAATGTATATTTATTCAGAGGTCTCTATTTTGACAAGTTCATTTGAAACCCCCCCCCCCCCCTCGTATCGGCATTAAATGGTACAGTCTAGCGCAGTGAGTTGTGCTGCAGGCTAGGTGAGAACTCACGCAGCAGTCAGACCACAGCTGCAGAAAGGCTGCAGCAATTGTCCGGAGAAACAAAGTCTAGGAGATTACTATTACTGTGAAGTGCCTTTTTGAAGGCACCATACAAAAAACCTCTTCTTCTACTACTAAATACTTTGAAATGAACTATGTACAGAGCCTGGACCCTCCTAATGTCAGGTTTGGTCAGGACGAAGGGGGTGAAGTAAAGGAAAAAGGGAGAGAGTGGGACAGCTCAGATGATGATGAGTGATATTGCTAATTCTGCTGAAGGAAATTCAGTTTAACGAGAGACAGCTGGTGAAAATGATGTGTAAATAAGTAAGGATGCTTGTAGATATACATAATTAAGCTAAACTAAAACAGTTATATATATATATATATATATATATATATATATATATATATATATATATATATATATATATATATTCTATTTTTTTCTCTCTTCTTATCTGGGAGGGCAGAGCCCCAGCTTCCCCCATGGACGAACCGCCAGCGGGCCCAACTTGATAATTTTTCATGAGGCCCAAAACCTCTGGCAGCCCCCCCGTCCATAAACTTTGCAAACTTCAGGTCCACCAATCCATCCTTGCTGCTTTCTATAGATGATTTATCGAACCCATTCTCACATTCGACATGTCTGCCTGGTTTAGTTCACTCACACTTGCTCAGCATAACATGCTCAATAAAATAATCAGGATAAGCCATAAATTCACTGATCAGGTGCGGCAGTCACTTACCAATACACACAACACTATAGTTCTCAGGAAAGGGACACAGATCTCCACAGACCTGTCACATGCTCTCCACTCCTGTTACACCCAGTTACCTTCATGTTCAGGGCCCTCCCAGTGAAGACAAATGGGGCTTCCTCCAGCCGCTTGTTAAATGGCACGTCACAGAAAAACTGACTGTGACCACATTACGGTAAATCCAGATTGAACTGAAAATCTTTTATTGTATTATTCGACTTTAAATTCCTTTTAATTAAGTGTATGTAGGTGTGAGTATTCTTTTAAATGGATTGTATGTGCATGCATACTTTGATACTGCTTTTATGGACCATGCTGACACTCATCTGCGATCAAAGTTCCTAACGGATAAATAAAGGAATTAGATTTATTTTTTTAATAGGGTGTTAACAAAGACTTCAGAAAGTCACTCTTTCACTCAGATATTCAGAGGTTAACTCTTGGTGTGAAGTGTAAATGTTATTTAGAGTGAGGAGGATGTTAAAATCTTAATATTAATCTTATGATGTAAGAGTATTCTTATAGATTAGCTTGTTAAATCAACAAATACTGATCTGGTGTAGTTTATCATCTGAAATGAATCATTGCAAGGAATACATTCATTTTAACACGTCATTGATTAATGCACACATTATTCAAACACTTTGGGATTTAACCAGAGATGATTATATGACACTAATGCAATCATCAAGTTTTAAAAAGTCATTTATGATTCAAGGAAGATGAACTTTATTCAGAGTGAAAGTGCAGACAGTCTTTCTTCTGCATGACTTTTGTTCCAGCCAAGATAAGGAAAGCACTTATTATGGCTAACTTATTTGGTTGCATGTTAATTCAATTCAATTCAATTCAATTCAATTCAATTCAAAAATACTTTATTAATTCCAGAGGGAAATTGATTGCTGTAGTAGCTCATAATAATAATAATAATAATCAAGTCATCAAAGAGTTGTTGTATATTACAATGTCTGCTGGCAGGATGGATCTCCAGTAGCGGTCAGTGTTGCAGCGAAACTGAAGAAGCCTCTGACTGAAGACACTCTTCCGTTGTCGGACAGTCTTGTGAAGAGAATGCTCAGGGTTGTCCATAATTTTCTTGATTCGCTGGAGAATCCTTCTTTGCATTATCTCCTCCAGTGGTTCCGAAACTGCCGAAACTCTTGCTGAGTCCCTGAAAGGGCCTAGAACTCCTCCATCCCGTTGGCCAGCGATCCCACATTGCCCACCATGATCGATGGAAGAGATGGTTTGAATTTCCTCTTTCTCTGTCTCCGTTTTGCTCCCGCTCTGCACCCACACTTCTTGCGTTTTAGCTCATTTGGGATTTGTGGCTTCAGTTGAGGTCTTATTTCAGCCTTTCCAATGTTAATCGGCTGCTCCCGATTGTAAACCAGCTTGTTGCCATGGTTACGCATCATAACAAATGCTCAAAAAGTGAAAAAAGCTAAAAAAATAGCCGTAAAAATCCTCCAAGCTTCACAACACCAGAAACAGAAAAGTAAAGTGTCCAAAAAATACAGTTTTTCTTGAGAAACTAGAAGAAGAAATGCCCAAGAAAAGGCTTAAACTTAGTCAACAGAGCTACTCCAACATGCAGCCACCCAGAGCAGCGCAGTTCCGGAAAAAAAAAATCAATAAAAATGTCGTAGATCCTTGCTTTTATTTTTTGGAGGCCTGACAGATGTAAGGCGTTCCTGCCTGGATGTGTGACACATTTTTATGTAATTACTTGACCTTTGGGTTCGCTACAGTGCTTTCTTAGGGCTGTACAACCCATCAAGGCGCTTCACAACCCAATCATTCACACGCTGGTGGGGATGAGCTATGATGTAGCCACAGCTGCCCAGGGATGTACTGAAAGATGTGAGGCCTGGCAAACACTGGCACCGCCGGTCTCTCTGACCACCACCAGCGTGTCTTGCCCAACGACACAACAGCAGCATTCTCTGGCCAGAGCCGAGATCAAACCTGCAACCTTTCGACTACTGGACAACCCGCTGTGCCTCCTGAGCTACTGCTATCCCCAAAATGAATTAACCCTTGTATTGTGGTAGAAAGCTGTTTACACCTGTGGTGTTAGCGGGTCCATTTTGACCCATGATTTAAAAACGCTTGAAAAGGCTTAAAATCACCAGTTTTCTTCAAATGTTGTTTTTCAGCTCATTGCTGGCTTAGTCATATAAATGGAAACAGTGTGTGAATTGGTTTTTAGTTGGCTCCACAGACACAGTGTTTTAAAATATAACACTCATTTTTGATTGCAAAAATTGTTTAAATTCACTAAATATATTTCTTTTTCTTATAGAATGACTAATGATAAACTATAAATGTGTTATAAACTAATATTAGAGTACACCTACCCAAAAAAATGTATAATTTTTTATTATTTAAAATGATTAACAATAGTGACATTTTTGGAGTTTCAGGTCAAAACAAACCCACATAGATAAATGTAGGATAAAGACAACATGTCAACATTTTTTTCCATATAACCAAATTTTATTTAACCTGACTAATTAACCAAACAGTTTAACCATAAAATGAACAATGATAAACACCACTGTGTGTGTGGTTGTGTGTGCACGTATGCACCTGCACTGACCATAAACTGAGCATTAACCAGGGCGGCTGTGGCTACAAAGTAGCTTACCATCACTAGCAGTGTGTGAATGTGAGAGTGCATGAAAGCGTCTTTGAGTGTCCTAAACAAGCATTATATAAGTTTTATGTATTATTATTATTATTATTAATATTATCATTAATATGGTGTTAGCGCAGGTATGTTGTTCTGAATTAACCATAATCTAAACAATGGAAAAAATGAAAACAAACCATAATTTGAACTCTGTGTGTGTGTGTGTGTGTGTGTGTGTGTGTGTGTGTGTGTGTGTGTGTGTGTGTGTGTGTGTGTGTGTGTGTGTGTGTGTGTGTGTGTGTGTGTGTGTGTGTGTGTGTGTGTGTGTGTGTGTGTGTGATGTGGGCCTTAACTGATCCTCAGAGGAACCCATAGATTTTAAGTGATGCATACAACAGCCGTTTTCTCTGCCGGGTAATTTTGGACCCGTAACACCACAGATGTAACTTACTTGTTTTGAGACCTTTAGAATTTACTAAATTTGTGAAAATTGATTTTGCAGCATTTAAATAGGCCTCATTCCAGGACAAAGAAGGAAAGTGTACTTTTTACAGTAAAACTTGAAAACGGGTCCAACAGAAGGGTTAAATTCATTTTTTTCCTCATTAATGTGCACAGCACCACATATTAGCAGGTGAGGGTCTGAATATTTACGACCATGTGACATATCAGTCTTTCGTATTACTAAATCTGCAGACATTTTTAAAATTCTGTGTTTTTCTGTCCCTGTGGGGCGCTGTGTGTAATTTCATAAAGAAAAAATGAATTGAATTGGTAAATGGCTGCAATATACCAAAGAGTGAAACACTTACGGGGGTCTGAATACTTTCCATACTGAATGTGTCATGATTACGTGTCTTCATGCAGGATTGTAATGACCAAGTAATGATTTCATATTCATTCCCAAAACAAATGCTGTGTTTGGGATTGTTGTCCTGGTCTGAGACTGGTTTGGTCCCAGCTTAAACTGGTCTTATGTGTGACTCCAGAGTTCATGGTGGACGTGGTCCTGGACCAAATCATCAGTGTTCCTCCTCTGTGCTGACAGCTGGTGTGAAGTGTTTTTGTTTCCAAACATTGGTGTTAGCAGTAAGATTCTGTGTCTGCACGTCCAAACTCCCACATGGAACTGGGCGGTTGAGTGAAATAAGTAATCTGTAGAACACAACATGTCTGTGATGCGCATAGCAGGGATGAATTAAATGTTTTTGTGTTAAGATGACTAGAACAAGAGTGATCTGACGGGAGCAGCGCTGAGCTGCTTTCACATGGGAACCCTCGGCCCCTGACCTTTGTCATCTGTCTGGGAGCGCTAGGTTTCAGCTATCCTGTTTCAGCTGCACCAGCCGTCACTGAGAAAGGCTCCGATTTACAGAATGTATTCAGAAGAGAGATTTCATCATCTCTTCGGAATAGCAGGCAGCATTTCATTTCAACCGTTAAAACAAGAATGATGCTAACAGAATTAGCCGTTTCTCAACTCGTCCAGATCTTTGAAACTGTACCCCTCGACCCCAGCTCTCATTGGAGGATTGACTCGTCCACACTGACACATCAATCAATCAATCAGTCAATCAGCATTTATTTATAAAGCACCTTACAGGCATGAGCATGCCACCAAGGTGCTGTACAACAGAAGAATAAAACAATAAAACACATAGCGCCACAGACATAATTAAAAACACAAATAAGAATTACAAAATATGAAACATTAGCAATTGCTAACCCACAGAATTAAAAGCCAGATCGTAAAAGTAGGTTTTCTGCCTCATTTTAAAAACCGCTACCGATGGAGAGTCCCTAATAGTTAGGAGCAGCACGTTCCACAGTTTCGGACCTGCAACAGAGAACGCCCTGTCCCCTCTCAACTTCAACCTGGCCTTAGGAGCCACAAGTAGCAGCTGGTTCTCAGAGCGGAGTGACCGGGCTGGAGCATATGGCTGCAGCAACTCCATCTAATAGGTTGGAGCCACACCATTCAGCGCCTTAAACACCATTAAAAGAAGTTTAAAACGAATTCTAAAATCAACAGGTAACCAGTGGAGAGCAGCCAAAATTGGTGTCATGTGTTCACGCTTCCTTTTGTTGTACAAGAATCTTGCTGCAGCATTCTGGACAAGCTGCAGCCGGGTTACAGTACCCTTACTTACACCAAATAAAATGGAATTGCAGTAGTCAAGTCCTGAGGTAATAAAAGCATGAACAGCAGTCTCAAGGTCACGTCTAGATAAAAAAGGCTTTACTTTAGCCAAACGTCTTAAATGATAAAATGAAGAGGATAATACAGTGCCCACATGAGCATCCATGCAGCATGCACTGTCCATCTTCACGCCAAGGTTGACTGCTGAAACACCCAAATAGGAGTTCAGTTCACCGCAGTCTACGTTTGAAAAATCAAAATGTCCACTTGGACCAAACAACAGTGCCTCTGTTTTTTTCCCATTGAGACACAGGAAGTTTTCTGCCAACCATATCTTAATTTCTGCCAGACAATCCGAAAAAACTTTTATCGTGTGATCACCGGCGCCATCTAGAGGCAAGTACAATTGGCAGTCGTCGGCATAGAGATGGAATCAAATCCCAAACTTTCGTAAAATGTTACCCAATGGGAGAATATAAATTGAAAACAGCAAGGGTCCCAGTATTGAACCCTGCGGTGTACCCCATGGCAGATGTGAGAAGCCCGATGAGAAGCCACCCATCCTCACACAAACCATCCTGTCACGCAAATATGATCTGAACCAGTTAGGGCTTGCCCAGACACATGTCTGACATGTTACTAGAGTAATATAAAATAAATGATTGTCTCTGCCCTCCTACAGCTCGTTCCATCAAGCCAGTCTCTAGCAGACACACAAGGGAGTGAATCTGTCTCTAACCCCAGTCCTCTCTTTCCCAGTAACACCTGAGGCTCATCAGCTGGTTATCTGGCTGGGTTTCAGATCCAGGCCTCCTCAGCTCCTGCCCCTGAAGCTTTCCATCTAAATGGAAACGGTTAATTCCCAGAGGTTTATTTGCTCTCAGTGGCGCCTCCTGCTGATTGCTAAGTTTAACTCACCTTCAGGTAAACTTGCTGGACTGGCCTTTGAGTACTTCATCCAGCTGTATGGTGATACAGTCTGGATATCCTGCCTGCTTCCCAGGGACCATCAGACATCTCTACCAAAACTTTGTAATTGTAAATATTCTGCATTTAAACAGTTGTACTGCTGTGTCCTGATGCCATCTGTTTATTCATCCAGCAGAATAAAAACTTTAAAGGGATATTCCACCCAAAAAATTAGTTTTTGTCTGTTAACGTATTTACCAGCACTAACTATTTGTATCAAGCCCAGTCATTCTCCTGACCTGGCTGTACTCTTTTTGCTTTAGCATAAAACACAGTAAGTGAATGGATCCAAATAGCATTGTAAGTAAAAACATCAACAGACGTCAGAAATACGCCAGCAGACAAAAATAGTTTTTTTCATCCAATTTTAAACAACTGATTTAATATTTTGTTTAATATAATTTTACATTTTGACAAAAAATACCAATATCCAAGTGTTATAATCAAATATAATCATGTGCAGCGTGTTACACATGTCAGGTGAGGGCCCTCTGCTCCTCCTCCACCATGTAAGCTGCACACACACACACACACACACACACACACACACACACACACACACGCACACACACGCATGCATGCACGCACGCACGCACACACACACACACACACACACACACACACACACACACACACACACACACAGCTGCAGGTTTCCTGTTAGGATCTCTGATGAACTCTGACTTTGTGCCCAGTAGCAGGTTGTGGCCTCCTCTCTGTCGATATGGGATATCCCATTTACAACCACTTACTCATGCTGAAGTCATTTAATACTATGGTTACTGACCCCGGGTCTGCATAATGTCTGCTAAAATCTGAAGTTACAAATCATGATGTTCATGGATCTTCTTCTTTTCCTTCTCACAAGACTATTGACCTGCAAGAGAAAGAAGACACGAGACCATCTTTGAACTTTACTATTGACAAGCACAGACACACACACACACACACACACACACACACACACACACACACACACACACACACACACACACACACACACACACACACACACACACACAACAGCGTCCTGTATTTCCACATGTCAAATTTTTGCATTAATACACTAAACTGAACTAAAGAAATTTTGGACATTTTTAATAATATTTTAGATGGTTTCTATTTTTATTCATAAATGTATGAAGTGGTGTCTTCCCTCAAGGCTGAGCTTTCATTTTGATGTCATCTGAGTCTTCCTGTAGCTGCTGGAGGAAAACTTTGATTAATTATCTAACGAAGACACCGCCACAGATTCTTTTGAACACTTTTGTTTGACACAAAAGCAAAAACAAAAACAAAAGCAAAAACAATGTGTTTTGATTGAACAGTTTAAGAAGTTCTTTGTTACAGTTTTTGTGTAAAAAAATCTTGAAATTTGCTTACTTGAAATCTGAACTTGAAATTTAACTTGATGGCTGAACAACATACTCTGTCTATGAGGGATTTAATATTTTTGTGAACTTGACTGAAACACAAGTCCATCTGACAGTATCTGGCTTTCCACAATAAGGATTTTCCTACCCTCTAGTGGACAGAAGCTGTTACTACAGCATTTACATACAACTAAACAAGACATAACTGATAGCCACTTCCTATAAATTATATAAAAATAAAACATTCTACCTTTAAATATACAATTTTAAATTAGCGCTAACAGCTAAAAGTGGTTTTACTACAGATAGAGTTAAAATGATCCAAAACTGTGTTTCACAAGCAAATTAATTTATTTTACAACCCAAAAGGTTGAAAGTTTATTAAACACATGAGTATACTTATTCTGTATGTGAATTGAAACCAAATATCCATTGAAGATCTAAAAATGTGTCTTTTGTTTTATTGCCCGAACAAAGGCATTCCAGTCAGCTCACTAACAACAGAATGGTCCAGTCCAGGATCAGAGTGAGGTTTTGTAGGTTTAGAACAAGATGGTCAAGGTGGATATTCAGGAAAGGCATTGAGGCAGATGCATAGCTCTAAAGCTAAAATAGCAAAGTATATTAAGAGAGATACATATTAATTGAAGACATACAGCATGATGGGACCACCGCCCTGTCCCATAGAAGTCAACCTATCTAAAACTACCCAACAGTGCATTTATAATTCACTGATAGTGATGCAAATGTTACGTCATATGCTGTAATTTTTCTCCTTGGAACAAACTTGAAACTTGAAAATGATATTGTGCCAACTCTTGTTGCTGGTGGCATTTGTTGTTGCTCACAGATAAACTCCAGAAAATCTCTAATCAACAATCAGCTGCCAGGCTTCATGCAGCTTTAATTAAACACACATCTAATCCTAGAGAAGTTTTAATCCACCTTCAGTAATCACCAAACCAAACCAAGGATTATTTTACACAAAGCAGATTATAGGTAACCTGCCATTTCATTCTGGGTCTGGGCCTAATCTGTTCCCAGAGGAATGAACCCTCCTCAGTGGTTACAGACCAGACATGGTGAAGTGAAACCAGCTTTAGGCGTATTTTGTTTTGGAATCCATCAAATGCAACAATACATAGGCATAGAAAACATTAAAAAAACATGTTACCTATTGGATGTTTTTATGTGGAAGCATTTTAACACCATCTTGTGTTTATTTAAGGTACTTGAATCCTCCCTGTGTAGACGGTCCCACAGAAGAAGACGGGTGCTGACAGGCTGCCGGTGAGGTGTTCATGAGTCACAGTGAATGCATGAGAATCATCCTGCAGGGCTGCACTGGGACAAAGATAGAAAACCTGTCCTTGTGTGTCTCCACACCCACAGAAACCCAACCAGCCCCGAGCCGGGACATACCAAACATAACAGACACGCAAGAGCTGCAGCACACACACACACGCACACACACACGCACGCACGCACACACACACACACACACACACACACACACACACACACACACACACACACACACACACACTGGATTGTTTCATGTGTAAAAGTGGTTTCATTGTCTTTTCAGTTAAGAGATTACTGTGACACCTTTACCAGTGATTATATTCATCCAACACTGAAACAGTTAAAAAGCAGAGCCTAAATGACAACAGATGTAGTGAAACAACTGCGGCTATAAGCATGTAGAAGTTCCCTCTTTGCTGTGATCCATTCTAAAACAGGAACTAGAAAAACACGTTAGATCCCAGAACAACGGCTCCTCCAGATTCAGTCTAAACATAAAGATTTTAAAGCCAAGCCAAATTTATTTATAAAGTGCCAAATCCCAACAAGAGTCATCTCAAGGCACTTCAACATTCACACTGAGTTCACTTCAATAAGCCAGTTTCCTATGTAAGGAAACCCGGCAGATTGCTTCTAGTCACTGACTTGTTGTGTCAGAGACTTTGCACCAAATTTCAGTCCAGAAAAGTTCAAAATGTTTGTGAGATTTTTTTTACAAAAGAAGGCCAAGCTCTGGTTCTCAGGTTATCAGGGTGAAATCTCTCCTTCATTTGTGATATTTCTGGGTTTTGCACGCGTTCATGAACCAGGGTGGTTTGCAATTTTTTTCGATTGCTAAAACTCAAAAAGCAAAAATGAGGCACAATTTTCAGAACCTCTACTTCTGTTCCCAATCGCTTGTCTCAATTTATCACTACTTAAAGAGCAAGTCACCCCCTACAAGAAACTTACTTCACTCCCTCTTCATGTTTAAAAAATGCAACAAATGCTGTTGCCTAGCAGACCGAGAGGGCGGAGCCACTAACAAATACACACACAGGGTCACAACGACATTGTGACATCATAATGTACTAGTTTACATCATAGCATACCTCTTAGCCAATAGCGGTGGCAGATTTAAATTCAAATACAGTGCAGAGTTTTTACCTGACAACGGCACAACACTGACAGTTTTAGGCAGAAAATTTAAATTTTAACTAAAATGCACTAAAGTGCAAAACTATTGACTACACGTGTCTGCAGCACGATTAGACATACATCGATGTAGTTTATCAGGAAAAAAAAGCTGATTTGGGGGTGACTTGCTCTTTAAGATTTCCTTATCATATTAGAACTCTGATTTTCCTCCTTTACACTCTGATGTCAATTTCACATTACCTTGCTGTCAAAACACAGCACACAATTTTCAGGTTTACACACACTTCTCACAGAAATTCTCAAAGCTTCAATCAACAACACACAAATATTCAAATCTCTAAACTTTCGGGTCTGGCGAGCAATTTGCAATCAGGGACTGCAGCATAAAAGCAAGTTTCAACAAGGCTACCCAGGTGCATGAGTGGTTTCAGGACCACCCACGGTTTTCCATTTTATACCTTCCACCTTATTCCCCCTTCCTCAATCCCACTGAGGAGTTTTTCTCAGCCTATTTGTGTGTCAAAATTTGTGTGTGTGTGTGTGTGGGGGGGGGGGGGGGGGGGGTTGTAAAAATAAAATGTTTTGTCTCAAAATTTGTGTGACGTCTAATGTTAGTCTCAGAGAAAAGTGGGCACTGTCATACATTCAGTGTGTAATTCATTGTGTTCCCTTTCGACAATTGTGTTTTCAGTTTTGCTCTTCAGTGTTCTTTCCATGCTTGGTAGTGTTCACCCAAAGGCTACTTGTGTTTAAGCAATGAATGGTATGTGTGTGTCATGTGAAAATGTGGCTGTGTTTACCAAATGAAAACACGTGTTCCATTTTGGGAACGTGTTACGATATGTGGTGGCAGGGTTTTGTTGCAAAGGGAAGCCACGGTTTAGGAATTTGTGTGTTATGTTTGGGGTTTTGTGTGTGCAGTTTTGAAAGAAACGTACAGTTTTGAAAAACGTGTTTTAGCAATCGAAAAAAACTGTAACTGTGGGTATGTGTTTCTCATGTCCAGCTCTAAGTGCTGAAGACAAGCCTTACAGATTTACTCTCACAGGTGGAGCAGTATTGATTCAGCTATAATGCCGCACCTGATATCAAAATTGCATTAAAATAGTGCTGCCACAATCAGTTGACTCGTCACAATGACGTCGACAAACAAAACAGTCGACAACAAATGTAAGTTGACACCATTCATTCTATGAAGCATTGTTTTTTAATCTTGCCGTCACACAAATAAACTATACAGAATGTAGTGAGTACATTTTATTTCTATAGCACTTATCACACACATAAAATCACAAAGTGCTTCACATAGATCAAAACAAAATCGAACATAATGATCTCAAAGCAGACATAGATTCACATCAGAAATAAACGCCATGAAAACAAATGACAGATGATTACAAATCTGAGTTAAAAATAAGAAAACAAAAGATTTATGTAAAAGCAGCTTTAAATAAAATGGTCTTAAGCTGTTTTCCAAACTGTCAGTCCTACGTAAGAATAAAGGAAGATCACTCCAAAGTCTGGAAGGAGCGATCACCTCGACTTTTATATTGACGTACATGAATCCGCTTCTAGACCTTCAGAAAGAGAGACAGAAAAAACAGAAACACAAAAATACAACAGAACCAAAATACCACTGCACCAACATGAGGATATGTCACAGAAACTACTTTTGCTAAGAAGCAGATGGTAATAATTCATAGTGCATTTAGTGCCAACCACAGCCTTAGGTTATGTGTTGAAAACACCCATGTCCATACTTGTGAGAGCACCATGTAAGCACCTGTGTGCATACACACGCTTGTGTGTGTAAGGTTTCTAAACTATAGGCATGTCTAATAGTTAGTGTGAGGGGCCACAGACCTGCCCTAAGGACTCGCAGAAGATGGAGGAGTTCCAAACCCTAGAGATCAAGAGGTCTCCCTCGGAGTGCGGAAACCCCAGAGAGACTGTAGCTGGATCAGTCTCAACGCCCCTCCCGAGAAGCACACAGGATCACCTCGGGGGGTCAACCAGCAGCTGCGCCAGAGGCTTAGGAGATAAAAACAAGCTCCGAGGCTTGCCTGCAGCTGCCCACTCCAGGGCAGGCTGGGTTTGAAACTCAGCGGCCCAGGACCCAAGAGTGCCTAACCTCGGCAGAGACCCAACAGAGCCCAGGGATCCAGACTCCACCAGGCAGTCACCGGGAGTGAGCCGGCAGATGCCAAAAAAATTCCAGCTGCAAGTACACAGGCAGACAGAGGCTCCACCCACTAGCAGGAAATGTGGCAGGGTAGGATGTAGCACCACAGGAGAGGGGAGGAGTCTTAAGACCCTAACTTACGGATACAGTTACACACTCCCACCCTCATGCTCACACATAAACACATACAACCTAAAGGTACCTGAGAATGTTTGTCATACACCCACTCACACTCGTCATACTCACCCTACACATTCTGGTGTCGGTTCTGCTGTACAGAGAGCAGTCATTCACCAGAGCTGGTCCCGTTCTCACTGGGTATTTAAAAATGGAGATAGCACAAAAACTGGCTTTGCTGGAATGCTATTTTCAAAGATTTTTGTTTTTGGAGGGAGTTTTGTTTGTGGGCAGATTGACTTGGACTTCTCCACATGATGATTCTCTGCAGCATATTTTTGGAGACAGGTGGTGGTTGGAGGGACCGGTGGCGCCAGTATTCAGCAGACCTTGTCTCTGTCAATGCACCCCAGGGCAGCTGTGGCTACACTGTAGCTCATCCCCACCAGTGTGTGAATGGGTGGATGAATGATTGTGTTGTGAAGCACCTTAGGGGTTATAGAACCCTAAGAAGAAGGCGCTATGCAAAAACAGGCCATTTTATTTCTGTTTCTTCTCAGAAGAAAGCACCTGATCTGAAAGGCCTGCCTGCTTTAGCTTTTGGTGTCTTATGTAAGCATGCTGAGCTCATTCCAGAAAAACTCAGAACCTGGACCCGGCTGGTACTGAGATGATTAGGGCCAGTTAGATTAGAACACAGGGGAGGTGAGACATGTACAAACACACACACACTCTAGTCTAGCATTCGTTGTGAGGACCGTCATTGACTTCCATTCATTTTAGTGACTGGACTGAGCCTAACCCTAATCTCACCTCTAACCCTCAGTCGACTCCTAACCCTAACTAAAACTTCATTCACACCACACCTCTAAATATAACCAGTAGGGCTCTGTGACATTGACTACGTTTACATGCAGCCAATATCCGGGTTATGGTCGGGTTAAGGTCGGTATTCGGGTTTCTGAGTTGATCAGAATAACCCGTTTACAAGCATAAATAGAAAGAGTTACCCCTAACTTGCATAACCCGATTTAAATGCGGACGTTGGTGCAGCGTCAGGACGTATGGACTACGTCAAGATGCAATATGCGTCATATTTCGGTGTCTCTGTACTTTCGGCCATCAACAAAAGACATAATGTTCATACTTTTCACCAGACCGATGAAGACAGGTTTCCTCGTCAGTCCAAAAGTGTGGTGCTGTGCCGCGACTCGCCATGTTGCTCCCAACTTGTTGTTTACTTCCGGTGTTCTGGCGCATACAAGCCGTCTCGCTACTCAAAAGACCAAGATTCCTTGCGAACAGTGCATGCGCAGAACACATGCTTTGATGGGGATATCCCGATATGCGTTTACACGACCAAACATTCGGGTTAGAAAAGGGTTACCCCAGGTGTAGTAACCGGGTTTTTAAAACCCCGGTTATGAGCATATCCGCGTTTTTGGCGGTGTTTACATGGCCGTGTGGAACCGGGTTATTGTGAATATTCAGGTTTTAAAAGGGTTACTGGCTGCATGTAAACGCACTGATAGTCCCAAAGTGATGTCCAGAAAAATGTCCTCACTTTGCTACCAAAGTCCTCAGTTTACAGGTAAAAAAAATTGTTTTGATACTCATTTTAATGTATAAACTGGTAAACACACACACACACACACACACACACACAAACATGCACATACATGCACACACACACACACACACACACACACACACACACACATGCACACAAACATGCACAAGCACACACACACACACACACACACACACACACACATACATGCACAAGCACACACACACACACACACACACACACACATAAATGCACAAGCACACACACACACACACACACATACATGCACAAGCACACACACACACACACACACACACACACACATAAATGCACAAGCACACACACACACACACACACATGCACAAAAACATGCACAAGCACACACACACACACACACACACACACACACACACAAACATGCACAAGCACACACACATATACATGCACAAGCACACACACACACACACACACACACACACACACACACACACACACACACACACATGCACAAGCACACACATACACACACAGTAGACAGAGGCGGTTTTACCATTAAGCATAGGTAGGCGGCCGCCTGGGGCCCCCTTGTGTTGGGGGGCCCCCTAGCCCTGACCGCAAGCACCCCTCTGTTAATGCCACAATATTCTTATTACCAACCTGTGGCCGCAGACGGGATTGGACATGCGCACTTCTCATTACCATAATTCCTGAACAGTTCAAGATATCATTAAAATTCCAAAAGTGCTGAAAAGATTAAAAATGGGGCTTTCCGTGCATATACAATACATTACGGTAGCCACTGGGATTCCCTGGCTTGAGCGCACCGAATCACAACACAGATTCAGAGACGTGCTGAGTTTGTCATCCAAAATGCTCCGTTTTATAACTTTTGAATGGCTGATCAGATCCAGGAAATTCCAACGGTTCCTAAAAGTACATAAAAGCGGGTTTCCAACGATCTATAGCATGAAGCAATCAGAGTTAGGGAAAATATTGCTACGAGGGGAAATCCTGCTGTACAGCCTGATTGAAACGGAGCGCAGCGCAGCGGTAAAAGCGGATAACGGAACGGGGAAGCTAATCAGCATAAAAAGCCAGCATGAAATTATGGAAATGCCTCAAAGAAAATCAACACGATCTATTAGGTGTCCCAGAAGGCTTATATCTGAAGACAGTGACCATGAAGAAGGACAGATCTCCGGTGAACCAGGATATGAACGTTTGTTCAGTCTTTATTTTTTATTTGTTTATTTGAACAACCCTCAACTATTTGCTAATTGTAAGATTCAGCATCATTCCAGCATTATTTATCTTTTTACAATAAATAATTATTTTTGCTAAAACAAAAGTTTTCTGTAAAGCAGTGCACGGTGTGCCAGAGAAGCACCCCATGGCAGTGTGAGGTGTGCAGGACTCTGCCTGCAGCTGGAGAGAAGCTGCTTCAAGGTCTACCACATCAAATAAAAACGTCTGAAAGTTTACAAAAATAAATGGTCTGTAATAGAAATACATTCTAAATAGAAGAAGAAGAAGAAGAAAATATCATTTCTATAGCGCCTGTCAAGATAAAAATCACAAGGCGCTTCACAAAAACAAAAATATAAATATAAAAAAGCATTTAGAAAATGTATAAAAATACATTTAAAATGAGCAAAAATAGGCAATTGGGATTTAAAAGAAAAAATGTTAAGAAAGAGAGAGTGAATAGGAAAGAGGGAAATCAGTGAGGAAGGTGGAATAGGTGGGGAGAGCAGAATAAAGAGAGAGTGGTGAAGAAGGTCATACAAAAGCCAGCTTGAACAAGTGAGTCTTCAGCTGCTTTTTAAAGGAGACCACTGAATCCACTGATCTCAGGCTCAGGGGGAGAGAGGTCCAGAGTCTGGGGGCCACAGCAGCAAATGATCTGTCACCTTTGGTCTTTAGCCTGGTGCTGCACAACCAGTAGGCTTTGGTCACTGGACCTCAGGGACCTGCTGGGGGTGTAGGGACTAAGAAGATCACCAATGTAAGATGGTGCTTGTCCATGTAAGGCCCTATAGACCAGAACCAGGATCTAGAAATGAACCCTAAAGTTGACTGGCGGCCAGTGAAGCTGAAGGAGAAGTGGCTTCACGTTTCTTTTCGTGAAATGTTATAGGTTTGGAAATACAAACCATACACTGAAAGCTGAGGTTGTTCTGAAAAAAGGAGAAGAGTTACACACACTTTGCACTTTTTATTACAATTTTACAGCCATAAGATAAAAAAAAATACCAGGCGGCCCTGTTATAATTATGGTCATAAGAGGGTTATTAAGACTGCGATGCACAAACAGGAAGTGATTGGTAGTCATTCCACTCCAATCCAATTGGTGGCAGTAATGCACCAAATTGTTGTTTGCCAAGTGCCATAAGACCACAAATAAGAATAAGAAGAGAGGCGGGAGCATTCGTAACAAACTCAAAGCGATAGTCAAAACATTAAGCATGACATGAAGTTATCCTAGTGGCTCCAATAAGAGGAAGCAGCTCGCTTCATAAAAGCTTTTATCTTCACTTCTGAAAGTGACGTTGTTTTTCGATGTAAACATCAAAAGGAAGCAGAAAGGAAAGACAATGGAAAATGTTTAAAGGGAGGAAAACAGACCAAAATGGAAAATAGAAAATAAATAACTAAGGCTAAAGCACAGGAGCGCTGACAGAAAAAAGAAAGCAGAGCAAATATTGAAAGCACTCAAAGGGAGAGAAATACAGGAAAAAAAGAGGAGGACTAATAAAAAGGTAAAATAACTCGTGTCAGAAGAGGGGAGAGTTTCGCAAATCCAAAGGTAAGATTGTCGAAAATTTAGTGTATGGGGCCCCATGTCTGTGTTTGCCTTGGACCCCCAAATTGCTAAATCCGCCCCTGTGTGTGGAGGACTCTGAAGATGTGTGGATATTCGTGGTGTTGGTGTCAGGTTTCCTGCTGATCGGCATTGGAGGCTACCTGGCTTACCTGAAAATTAACGAGTTGTCGAGGAACATTGGCCTGATCCCGGAGCTCAGAGATGGTTTGATGCTGTTCATATACTTGATCTGCTCCGGACACTTTCAGTAGCTTTTTAGAAGCAGAATTAAAACACCAGACAGGATATTATTCCCTTAAACGTGGTTTATGAGTCAAACAAACAGCTGAAATGAGCCCACATCTCACTGCAGCTCCAGTTCCACTGTCACAGTCACCTGTCTCTGAAAGCGACAGTAACAGTGTAACTACACTCACAATAATCCCTACAGATCATTGTTTAGACAGGTATTTATAATTATATTCATTTGTTTTCTCATGTTTCATAATGATTTTTAATAATTATATAATGAACTGATATAATTTTCTGAAAATTAAAAAAAGGTTAAAAAAGATAATATTGGAAGAAAATTAATAGCTTTAAATGTTTTGGTATGATTTTTATGTCTGTATTGCAAATAATGTGTTGAACCTTGATTTGAAGAAAATCGTGAATCAAATTGAAATCACAATTTCTCGTAGAAAAATCGCAGTTGAATCCTTTCCTAAAATATTTCAGCCCAGTGGACAGACTTACCAACTGCAGCCATTGCAGAGCTTGCAATAACTGCCCCAGAAGAATATGATCAGGTTGAGACGCGGGGTCAATAACTGCCCCAGAAGAATATGATCAGGTTGAGACGAGGGGGTCAGTGGAACAGAAAAGGTGTGAGGAGGTTATTTTTGAACCCAACCAAGTCATTTTGGCAACAATAACAAAAATGAAGGACGATAAAAAGCTCCTGGCCATAACACAGACAGTTTGGACTAACAGACAGTGGGGTGACCGATGACTGTAGGATGGTGGAAACTGACTGTGCTAGACTGAGTGACATACAGAGACTGACAGATTAGGTAGGTAGACAGGTAGGTGGACTGACCCCGGCTTTCCACTGGTCGTGAAAGTGGTCGCGTAACGTAATAGCAGCGTTCTACCCGCGAGCTTGTTCCCAACCGGGAGCAATCCTGACACGAAAAGGAGCAAAGGCGTTGCACACAGCTGATCCTGTGACGTCACGTTATCACAGGAGAATTGCAACAGCACACGTGCTTCCAGATGTCCACACACAGTAATAAACAAGAAGAAAGACTGCTGCATGCATGAAAAATGTCTGTGGGTTATTTTCTGTTCTGTTTACGTCGGTTACAGAAGTTCACGGGAAATGTGTACTGCATGTGACATCTATTTTCAAAGTTTTTGGATGTTCTGCACTGCTTTTGTGTTTGACTTCCTGTCTGACCTGATCTTAAGTGAGGAGTCTGACATGTTTGGGAAGTGCAGCGTGTCCAAATGGACTCGGAGCGTAATGAGTGTGCCCTCGCTTCTGGGGCACGGACGTAACGTACGTTTCGCGGCCGTTTCGCTGCGCTTTGACTTGCAGTGGAAAACATGACACTCAGAGACTGACAGATTAGGTAGATAGACAGGCAGGTAGACTGACTGAGAAACTGAACTGGAAAAGTCCAACAGTGACATGTTGTTATGATTGATAATGTTTAGTTCTTAAAGAGGTCAAATGTTTACATTTTCTGTTATTCAGCTGTGAGTTTGGTTATAAATACTACATCTGTTTGGAGTTACAAATAAAGTGTGTAAAATGCTTGATATGTGATTGCTTCAACTGATAGTGAATATGTAATGCTTATTTACCACAGTTATGCATTTCCTAAGGGATAAATGTTTACACTTTATAATAAGGGTCCAAAATTAATTCATTCAGTAATGATTAATTATGGTTAAGTTATGCTTTAGTAATGCTTATGAGTCTATTTAGAACGTGCTCCGTAGGGGATACATGTTTTTACCCTACCTGAGGTCAGGTAAGGGCTGATGACATACAGCACTAGTGACTACTTTAGACATTAAGTAATTGTTTATTAATGCCCATCTAAGTACCTTCTAAAATACAGGGTAGAATAAATGGATGCATTAGCTAGCTGCTACTTATTGCTTATTCTCTGCAATTCACAACAATAGTAAATGATTACTTGAGTAACTATTAGATGTTTATTAAAGTTAAGTCTCATTAGTCATCACACACTGGTAAAATCCATCTCCGCATTTGACCCATCCCCGTGGGGAGCGGTGGGCTGCAGCAGTGGTTGTGCTCGGGAACCATTTGGTGGATTAACCCCCCAATCCAACCCCTTAAAGCTGAGTGCCAAGCAGAGAGGCATTAGGTTCCATTTTTAAAGTCTTTGGTATGAGCCGACGGGCTTTGAACCCCGATCTGCCAGTCCCAGGGCAGACACTCTACCACTAGGCCACTGAAAAGGTTATTAACACATAAACTAACATGGTAATTAATGCAGAGTAACACGCACATGATGCTAAGTAATTAAATAATGCAAGAATTATTTGTCAGTGTGTCCCTGGACAGCTATGGCTACATTGTAGGTCATGACCACCAGCGTGTGAATGTGCGTGTGAATGGATGAATGATACACTGTAGTGTAAAGCACTTTGGAGTCCTCTGACTCTCAAATGCGCTATGCAAGTTTGAGTCTTTTTTCATATTTAAAGCTCATTACTGTGTCAAGTATAGTTCAGTAATAAACATTAGTTACCTGCTTAATAATGTTTAGTAACACAGTGTGATGCATTAAATAAGTTGTCAACACTTTAGTAATGGTTTATTATTGCTTAATAAAGCACTAAGTAACATCAATAAAGGGAGCCTTATAGCAATGTGTTGCTAACAATAAATCATAGAATGAATAAAGATGAAGATTTTCACCATAGATGACGCAGAGTAACCACATTCATGCAAAAGCAGGAGGAGTATTGCTCTGTTGAAGCTCTAAACTGCTGCACTCCTCGACGACATCATCAGTAAGCACATCTGGTTAGCCTGTAATAAGCAATTCTTTATCATAGGCCAAAATCATATCGTTTATACCTTATACCATTTATACTCCGCGTTAGTGCCGCACCTTCTTTGAAAAGAAGCATGGCCGTGAGGTGAAATGTCATTTCAGTTTATCTGTCTCTTTTGCTGTCTGTCCTTCTTTTCTTCTGATGAACAACTTACTGCAACAGTTTCAATAGCTTAAATCAGTTAATCGGCTTTCCACTATGTGTGTGTGTGTGTTTGTTTGTGTGTTTGTATGTGGTAAGTACAAGAATGTGTGTGTTCTTGTACTTACTACCTACAGAGGATCATCATGAGGTTTTAATCAACAGAGTGAGGACATTTTTGTGGTACTCACTTTTTGAAAAGCTTACCAGTTAGTTTTAGAGGAATGGTGTGAATTAAGTCTTAGTTGAGGTTGGGGTTAGGAATAGATCAGCATTGGTTATGGTTAGGGTTAGGGTTATGCATAATACAGTCACAAAAATGACTGTATTATGCATAATACAGTGTGTGTGTGTGTGTGTGTGTGTGTGTGTGTGTGTGTGTGTGTGAGAGAGAGAGAGAGAGAGAGAGAGAGAGAGAGAGAGAGAGAGAGAGAGAGAGAGAGAGAGAGAGAGAGAGAGAGAGAGAGAGAGAGAGAGAGAGAGAGAGAGAGAGAGAGAATCAAAAACGAGTTGTTTTGCTGAACGCTCCTATCAGGTGTTTTTGTTGCTGGGAAAGGCCATGTAGGTTCTTTCAAGCTGACGTGATGCTCGTTGACAAGATGAAGCAGGTTTTTCAGGTGTGTTTAACAACAGACTACAGATAGCTCTCATTCCTCTCATGCCTGCAGTGAATGAGTGAATAAGCCAGGATTACACACTACAATGACATCTATACAGGTGTTCCAAACTCACACTAACCAGTTAAAGTGATTTTTGCTCCCCGTTTAAAACGTATGTGTATGAACTAGACTGTCGTGTGCTTGCTTGTTCTGTTTTACTGAGCAGCTGCTCCTGAGGGATGGATATGTTTCTTGTTTTTATTTATATATGTATGTATGTATGTAATTATTTATTTATTTATATTTTTTATAATTATATTTAAATGCGCAACAAGAGCTGTACTATTGTGCTTACATGGAACAAATGAGCAGCATTTTAGTGTTGTCTGCTGATTAATTTAGAATAAAATATACAGCAATGTTATTTAACGATCACATAGTGATTAAAAATGTTGAAGGCTCTGTCAGTCTCTGCTACCATGGTGAGATAAAGTTATGAATGTTGTTACCATGGTGAGATAGAGTTAAACCATTGTTACAATGGTGAGATCGTTAAGTATATGTTAACTTAGAAAGCTAAAATTAGGTATCTGTTACCATGGTGAGAATGAGTTAACCCTCTGTTACCATGGTGATCTAAAGTTAAGTATCTGTAACCATGGTTAGATGGAGTTAAGTCTCTGTTACCATTGTGAGAAGAATTTAAGACTTTGTTACCATGATAAGCTAAAGTTAAATATCTGTTCCCACGGTGAGATGGAGCTAAATCTCTATTACTATGTCAGCTAAAGCTAAGTATATGTTACCATGGTGAGATGAAGTTAGGACTTTGTTACCATGGTGAGATGAAGTTAGGACTTTGTTACCATGGTGAGATGAAGTTAAGTATCTGTTAGTATGGTGAGATAAGTTAAGTATGTTTTAATGTGGTAAGCAAAATTTAGGCATCTGTTACCATGGTGAGAATAAGTTAAGCCTCTGTTGCTGTGGTGAAATAAAGTAAAATCTATGTTACCATGGTGAGCTGGAGTTAGGTTTTTGTTACCAAGGTGATATGGAGTTAAGTTTTTTTTTAACCATGGTGAGATGGAGTCAAGTCTCTGTTACCACAGTGAGGAGTTTAGTCTTTGTTACCATGGTGAGCTTAAAAAAAAGTATCTGTTACCATAGTGAGATGGAGTTAAATTTTTGACAATTTGTTACAAAAAACACATTTTTACCTTAACAGTCATCGAAGATGGAAGTCTGGTTCAGTAGCTTCCAGTCCTCAGCTTGTTGCTGTCCGTTTGCTCCCGGCTGGTGGCACAGATGGCTGATTCCCCTAAAAGTCTGGCTCAGCTGGATGTATGTTTGCAGTAGCAGGGCAGGAGTCTGGTTTCAACAGCTGTTTAGGTCCTCTGGACTCACAGGACTGGTATGACCACTCTGACTGGTACTTATCTCAACTGGACAGTAACAGGATGGTGTTGAGTAACAGGCAGATTTACAAATAATTTGTTGTTCAAGTGGGTTTGGGGGGGGGGGGGGGCAATGGGACAATTGGCTCTTTGCACCGACGTCACCTAATCACGTGGGTCCACCATGGTGGACGGCAAAAGCATGTAAACAGTAAGCGGCACGATTACTAAACAATGGGAAAAGTAGAGCCTGAAACTGTTTTTGCGATCAAAACAAAAACAAAACTCCTCCAGCATTCCTTCCACTAGCTCATGCCCAGTTCAGTTATCAGAAGAGGTAGCGCATCTAGCGGGGGCTCATAGAGAGCGGTATGCTAACTAGCTTACCAACGTTAGCTTACGTTCTCTCTGCAGCTGTTCATCGATGTAAACATGTTGCTGACTTTGCCTAAATTCACCCCTCTGGATTTATAACATTATGTTGTAAACAGCGTTTCACTTTACACCAAAGCTGATTTTTAAATAGTCCCGATCCCTACCAGCTTCTGTTGCTGGTGGTGTTACCGGGTTCAGCTGCTGCTCTCACACCGCAATGAGAAGATCTCCGCTGGCGCTCATATAAATAAATAACGTAATTTTAACACACGTAATCATACATCGGAGCTTTAATATTGTTAATAATTGTCTCGCTGTGCACTACAGTGGACGGAGCGCAGCCTCCATGGTGAAATACCCATCCATCAGGATTATCAATAACTAGTATAAACACATCACATTTATCTCTGTCCCTATCTTTTACGTGAAACAAATTAACGTTAATCTTACCCGGTAAAAACATGTTCGCTGCAAATCTGAGGCCTGCTAGTCCGCTTGATTGATCGCTGCAGTTCGTCTCCGTCCTCTGTCTCCATCAAAGTTATTAAAAAGAAAAAATGAGTTGTTTACGTCCTTGTCTCTTAGTGCAGCCAACCACCAGCAAGCTAAAACCATTTTACTGTCAAATAAACTCAATAAAAGGGATAAAAGGCTACAAACTGGCTTGTTTTGACTACCTTCACTGGAATTGGGTGTAAATGGTCTTTTTGCCGTCCATCATGGCGAAGGGGGCGGTCACATGAGTGGCGTGACGTCACGTGCAAAGGGTCAATAGGCCCAGCCAGACCAATGTGGATCCCGCCCCTTGAGCCGTGGGTGGGGGTGTGGGCTATCTGGCACCGGATTTACCGGATTCCACCTGTCGGGATAGCTGCGATGTTTGTGTCTGTTCATGAGCGCGTGCTGATACAACGAGCCGCGCGCCAGCATCCGGACCTCACAGGAAAATCAGAGTCGCGCAGCTACGGTTCCTAAAGGTGAACGGACCGTTTTCCGTTCACATACGTGCTTTTTGCCCTCATCTCAACACACAAACGTTTCAGTTCCAGCGGACGGGTTTATCCGCAGAGTCCGAGCCAACCGGGGAACCGGAACCGAGCAGCAGCATGTCCAGACAGCCGCCGCCGCTACAGCAGAGGACCCCTATAAAACTCATCGATAACACGGTGGAGGTGAAGAGTAAGGTGAGCAGAATATTGGTGGTACTCGCCGGTGTTCCGTTCAGGTGGGACTCATGGCGTCTCCCTTCCGCCTGCTGGGAAACGCAGGAGGCCTGTCAGACACCGCACCGGTGTCAGTCCCATCCGGTCGGTGTTGGTTCTGATTCGGGTTCTGAAACGAGTGACTCATCAGAGCGGCAGCAGCCAGAAGATGTGATGAGACCCGGCTCTCAGCATGTCTGAAGGTCAAACAGAAGATGCTGCATTCAGCAGCTGGTTGTTGTTTATGTGAGGACCGCCAGCTCTAGGGCTGCGGGAGCGTTTCACCACCATCGGTTCGGGTTTAGCCTGGAGAGGACCGGGAAAAGCCCCCGGCCCTCACCCCGGACACCTGTCAAACGGGGATGGCTGCTTGAATGTGTCCGCACAATCATTAAACTATACGCGCGCGTGTGTGTGTGTGTGTGTGTGTGTGTGTGTGTGTGTGTGTGCGCGCGCGCGCGCGTCAATTCATCATAAACACATCCTTCCACTTTGGTCACAAAAGCCTCATCCTGGGGTTGTAACTGCAGTACAGTACATGGACATGTGGGGCAGCAGCTTTATTATCACTCACCAAGACCGCACACAGGGAAGAAGAACGTGAGGGCTGTTGGTCATAAAAGCACAAAACCTTCTATAATGTTTATTAAGTTTCAGATTCATTCATTGTACTGGTTCCCAATCCAGTTTGCTGTGGAAAAGCTGTAATAATGAAAGAGTCAGTAGGATTCACAGGTGGGAGGTCTTGAACAAGATCATTTATAAAATGATCCCACATCAAAACAAACGGACTCTGTAGTGAAAGCTGCGTGTATTCCAGCTCTCCGAGTGACCGGATGCGTCGTGTACGTTAACAGTAAACCGGTCGTGATGGTTAAACTTTGAACCCAAAGGGAACGTTCAGGTGCATTGTCTACCTTCTTTGTGGATTGGACAGAAAATGGTGAATCCCATGGAACAGGAAGACCAATAGGGTCAGCTCTTTTACAGTTACTGATGAGTGGATCCACTAGATGTGGATCTTCTAACCAGATTTGTCTTCTACAGTATGAGGCAGAGTATCGTCGCTTTGGTCTGAAGAGAAATGGCTCCGGTGGCTTCCGGGAATTCTACCGTCTAATCCAAACCATCCATCACATCCACGGTATTGACGTGCTGTTGGGATATGCCGATATTCATGGAGATCTCCTCCCAATCAACAATGATGACAACTTCAACAAGGCCGTGTCTTCAGCCAACCCACTGCTCCGCATCATTATAAGCAAGAAAGGTAGGAGCTAAAGGAGAATCTACATCGTTCGACGTATTCCATGGCTGTGTCCGTCTATACCTCCAGAATGTCTCGGTTCAGTCACTGAAACCCTCCAGTCAGTGTTGTCAGAACAGTCCTGAAGCTAAAAAGCACCATGGGACAGCAGTAGCTCAGCAGGTAGAGCCGGTTGTCCAGTAATCAGAAGGTTGCAGGTTTGATCCCGGCTCCCACCAGAGAAAGCTGCTGTTGTGTCCTTGGGCAACACTTAACCACCTTGCCTGCTAGTGGTTGTCGGGACCAATGACGCCAGTGTTCGGCAGACCTCGCCTCTGTCAGTGTGCCCCAGGGCAGCTGTAGCTACATCGTAGCTCATCCCCACCATGTGAATGACTGATTGTGTTGTAAAGCGCCTTGGGGGGTTGTAGAACCCTAAGAAGGTGCTATACAGGCCCGGCCAGAATCTCCCACTCTGTGTGATGCGCTGCAGGGATTTGATCCTCTGCTGGTACGAGGGTAGAGGGAGACTGGGAGGTGATCGGACCGGCCCAGGTGGTCGTCAGGGTGGGAAGGACAAAGCAGACACTGAAATCTCAGTAATGAAATGGTCTGCATTTAAAAAAAAAAAATCCTCCAGGTCTTGGCCGCAGGGTGTTTTAAAGATAATAGCATCTGAGCTCCAGTTGTTTATACAGACACACATACCATCACCAGTTGTCCTCTGGGCCCCCTGTTGGCCACAGCTGTCCACCCATGTCCCCATCAGATCCATGCTAGAGGACAACACAAGACATTACTAAACTTAATGTGATCTAGGCCTCCCACGTGGTGGCGTCATTTGGAAGCATTCACAGTGATGGCCCCAGTGATGTCCATGGTGGTGGAGGTCAGCGCATCCTGTTAATGTGTTTGTTCTGTAACATCTAAGCCTGGAACTCCAGACCCACCAGAACTTCAGATGAGACTAGGGGAACTGTCCTCGAGTACCAAGAACAGAGGTTGTTTTGTTAACTCTCGTGGTTCATTCAGATTCATTAGCTTTGTTTTAGCCAGGATTTCTTGTTTAATGGATGCAGGTGAAGTTATTGATTGGGTTTGGGATTGTATAATCTACGTTGTTAAAGGGACGTGTAGCTTGGTGTGTGTTGGAGATCGTGGATCAGAGTCAGGATGTGATGATGTAATCTGCTCAGCAGTCATATATTGTTCAGGAGCAGAAAGGCCTGCAGGTTTAGTCTGGTTTACGCTGAGATCTGAGAGAAGGAGAGCGAGGCAACGTCAGGCAGAAACAAAAGATAAGGAGAGAAAAAAGAACGAGATGAAACAGGAACTTTAGCAATGTTAAACACGCAAACACCATTTCAGGTTTACCAGGTTTACTGATGGTGTTGGACTTGTTACGTGCTGCTTTCACTTCAGCAAAGATTAGCACATGATGTAGGAAACTAAAGCTCTACATCCTAACCACCGCTAGCTGTGCTGTTCACCTCGTTCATGTAGGCACTCACAGACCAGAAAACTCAAGAGTAAGCTAAAAAGTATAGGTATCACCTTTAAATGACTGACTTGCTTGCTGTAAAAGTGCTGACCGTCGTAGATTCTAACAGAAGTTTACAGCACCTGGGCAGCTGCCCTGCCGTTGCCTCATACAGACCGTTAGATCTCTGTAGTTCATCTCCAATCATAACAGAAAAAGCAGTTCTGTCATAATTAGCTCTGGTATTTTTCTCTCTTCTCTAAGAGGATGAACCCGTGGTTTATGGCACCAACTCGCTACAGCGGCGGAAGAAGGGACTGTCTCTAACAGGGCTGCGCCCCACGGGTTCAGGCTCCATTCACCCAAAGAACAAATCAGGCCTCATGATTGGCCCGCCAAAGAACTTCAGACAGATCTCATCTATCATTGATGTGGACATCTTGCCTGAGTCACACAGGAGGGTCCGACTCCACAAACATGGTAGCAATAAGCCTCTGGGCTTCTACATCCGGGACGGGGTGAGCGTACGGGTCACACCTCAGGGGGTGGAGAAGGTGAGAGGAGTTTTTAATGTTCTACGTCCAGTTTATGCTTTAGACATGTTTAAAAAGGTCTTGTGTAGGAATAAGGGTCTGGTTCAGGGGTCTGCAACCTGAACTGGTTCTTTGGACTGCCCACAACGGCTGTGAAGGACAAAAAGTGCTAAAAGAAGTTCAACAAGTTTTTAAGGTCAAGTTCACTGAGAAACCGTTTTTCCTGCCAGTCCAAACAAAGCCACCGCCTGGATTTAATCAAGCAAAGAGGAACAAGCGTCCTATTGGATGATTGCTGCATGGGCCAGCAGAAGAAGAAAAGCCACGCACATCAGTGTCACACTGAAAGTCTGCATTCACGGACTCGCCATCTTGGCTCGTAACGGGGAAGGCTGCTGGTGGTGTAGCATCCAGGAAACGGCATCTCAGCTTGTTCAAGCTAACTGTTAGCATTAGCAACTGTACCACACAGCTTGTTTGTACTATTTGTGGAGATAAAACATCAATATAGCAGAACAGACAAAATCAGCGGTAGAGTACTGTTGCTGTTGTCTAATCAGAGGAGAGATGTCCAAATATCAGGAAATAAGACTCCAGATTCTGTCTTCGGACGCTACTTTTTACTCCAGCTGAATTCTCTGTGCTGGAACAGCTTCAGCTCAGCTTTTTTGCCCCGGAGTTCAACTTACAAGGCTTTCGCTCCTACTAAAGACCACTGCAAACGAATGAAAGTATGAGTAAAATATTTGTTTAGTTCAGAAACATCCTTAATATTATTATTATTATTATGGTGGACGGAGAGGAAAATGGGCTCTTTAGACTGTAAAGGTTGCATACCCCTGATCTAGTATTTGGACCTGAGAGACTTTCTTCTGAATAGTTTGTCTTTATTTCCTGGATGTGTAACTGAGACACAACATGACGTTTGTTTTAAGCCCTAACCAGATTAGATCCTTTATTGTTGTTGATCTGGAACAAAACAACAGTACAACGCCGAAGGCAAACCCATCATGAAGCATCTGGTTATGCTGCACACATGACATCGTTAAACAGCTAAAACTCCATCACTTCTCAACAGGAAGTGTGTTTGTGTTCAACTCTGTCCTGCTAGGTGGTGGTCAGTAAGCTTTCCTCCTAGGAATGATGTGCCTGTAATTTACGATGTCCGTAAAGATGGGTCTGAGTCAGACAAGAAATATGATGTTTTTTAATGTTTGTGAAGAGAAAATGGTTCCATGCTTAACACATTTATGGTGTATAAAGCAGACCGTTTGACTCACACTGGTGTGTTCGTGTGTCCAATAGGTTCCTGGGGTCTTCATTTCTCGTCTGGTGCGAAATGGGCTTGCAGAGAGCACTGGACTACTGGCTGTCAATGATGAGATCCTAGAGGTCAACGGCATCGACGTAGCAGGAAAATCTTTGGATCAGGTGAGAACAACCCACCCCCCCCCCCCCACCCCCTAGGGGACTTGACTTTTAACACAACCAGACATTTAACCTCTGATGGTGATGAGCTACAAAGTAGCTGCAGCTGGCCTGGGGCACACTGATAGTAGCAAGACTGACCAATAACTGCCCCTCCAACCACCACCAGAGGGTGAAATGTTTTGCCCAAGGACACAATGACTGCAACAGTCTGGGCGAGGATGGAACCAGCAGCCTTCTGGTTACGAGATGTGCTTTTAACTCCTCTCCTCCTCTGGTTCCACCATAATCACCAGCAGAAGCAGCAGCAGTTTATTCTTCCTCTGATTCCTTTTTGATCATTTCAGGTAACCGACATGATGGTGGCCAACAGCCACAACCTGATCGTAACAGTCAAACCAGCTAACCAGAGGAACAACGTCGTGCCTCGTGGGAGTAAGTACTCGTTGGGTAATTCTGGTTCTGTGGGCTCGGCTGGATCAACAGGCTCTGCTCCTTCACATGATTCACCAAGTCCTGCATCTCAGAGCAACCCCTTCACTGCAAGGTATGGACCAGCTCTCTGCTGGAGATCTACAGACTAGATAAAGCGTTATATGTTGTTTGCATTTAGTGAAGAAAATGTTCAAGTTATGTTTGTATAAATGCAGAAGAGACCACTCCGCTTCCACGTGGGTGGCTTACTGCAGTTTAGGTCTTTCACCAGAGGCCAAGGCCCTCATTTATCAACCGTACACACACAGATCTGTGTGTGTTTCGTGTAAAGGAACCATTTAATGTATTCTGTGGTATTCTTCGTCGTGTACTTGTGCGTAATGTCAGTAAAGTTGTTGTGTTTTCTGGGAAGAATGCAGGGATTCCTCTCGTGCTGAGGACGTAGCGTGACCAAATATGGTTAATTGAGGGCGTTTCTGTATGTAAATGACTGAACGGACATGAGCACCTGGGTACGCACAGGTGGGATTTATCATCAGTCGTACGAGAGGCCACCATGTGTTTGATGAATCAGGATTTTGGCCGTTTGTAAGAACATTCTAAATTTAATTTGTAGGAATATAGAAATGGTTCTATGAATGTTTGATAATGAGGGCCCTGGGAACTGGATGGTTCCTGTTAGCTTCTCCTTGATCTGCTGTCCTCTGGACAGAGATCTTCGTGGTAGTTTCTGGGATCTGTTGGAGTTTGTGGGTCACAGTATCCACCACCTTTTGTTAGAGCCTCCAGGTTGAGGTATAGAAACTCCAGCTCTCTTGGGCTGTCTTGTGCATCCTGGGCTTGACTAGCATGGGGTGTGTCTTCTACATTCGTACACATATTGTACTCAGACCTCTGTTTGGAGGTCAGGGGCTGGATGAGGTCTTTCTGTGTTGCTACATTACTTTGCATCATGTCTGTTATGTTTGTCTGTTACTGCAGCAGCAGCATCGCTGAGGGGGACAGTGAAGACGAAGAGGAGGATGGTGATCTCATTCTGGAAAATGACTGCCTGAGAGCCCACAATCCCCATCCTGTGACTTACAGCAACAGTGCTAACCTTAACAGGAACTCGCCTCACTACGGCTCACACGGTTCTTCAGGAGGGAAGTCCGTCACACAGAGTGTGTCCATGCCCAACAGCATCACATCAACCCTGAGTTACAACGGGAACTTAAATCACTCTGCCAGTGGCAGTCAAGACAGCATGAAGGAAGACGGCAACATACTGACACTGTGATAGTTGTCACCGTGTCAACACAGACATCGCCTGTATGATCATGGAACGGCCATGTTGTTGTAAACATGACAAGACGGACATGAAACTCAGCAGCAGCGTTGATTGGAAAGGTTTTTTCTTAGATTGACGGGTTCTGTAGTTGTGTTACTAGGAGCACACACACACACACACACACACACACACACACACACACACACACCACACCACACCACACCACACCACACCACACACACACACACACACCACACACACGCACACACACACACACGCACACACACAGTGACATGAAACAGTATCATATTTGTTTGAATATCTATGAAAACGACATTAGTCACATGCCAAAATGATCAACTGAACAGAACAATCAGAGGAAAACCTTAAAATGACCATAAATAGACTTTTAAAGAACTTCATTTTATTTTTGGTACCTTAAACTTTTAGACTTTAGTTAAATCAGTTCCCTTCTTGGTTTAAATCGAGGCATTTAATGAACTAGAATGGGTGAGAAAGACGATCTAATGTCAGACCTTTGTAGAAAACATGGATACCTGTCCTCCTGTAGAGGTCAGCAGGTTGACTTTCATGTTACACTGAATGTTTTGTTTTAAATGGGTGTTGCGTAATCCTGCCGGCGGTTCTTTGTTGGGCTTCAGAGGTCTTCATCGTCATACACACTGATCACTCGCCGTACTCTGGTCTCAGACTCATCCATGAGGTGAGATTTTACTCAGATTTTATACAAATCTTTTATTACGTGTCTGAAGTTTGACCACAGACGGGTGTGTCTCCTCATTCAAACCCTAGAACTGTGCTTTACCTATGCATGACTGAGCTTCCCATTATAGATGTGACCTTCCAACTGATCTTTCTACAAACATTAACCAACAAAAGTCCTAAATAAATAAAGTTGTACAGAGTCTTGTATTTAAAAGAATCAGTGTTGTGTTTTAAGGCCTAAACAGAGACGAACTATTTGTCTGTTAAAGTCTGCACCAATCACCGCTCTTATCTCGGCATCACGCTGCATCCAGCTCACTCCAGGCTTCCTGCTTCTCTTCTCATCCTGGGGGGCAGAACCACGAACAGCAGGGGTCATAACTCCTTCAACTTCAAGCTTCAGACTCTTCAGCCTAGCTGACTCTTTTTTTCTTCCAGAACATTTCTATCAGAAGTACTCCTACTCCATTTCCCTTTCCAGCTTAAACCCTCCCCCCGAGCTGCTGGCCTCTCACCACCTGGTCTCCTGAACACGTCTTACATCCACTTTCCTTCTTATCTTCATGACCACCAGCTCTCTAGCGTTACCTGTCATAGTTCCAACCTTCTATGACTTTCATAACTAAGGACACAATAACATACGAGGAGAAAAAAGTGACACAGCATTTTTATCAGTAAGGGTTTTTCTAAGTGGGCTTTTGACACAAAATTTGTTTTAGATGTTTCCATTAAGCAAAATGATGAATTCATGCAAAGAAATCAGAACATAAAATTGAGTCATAATGAAGTGAAATGACACAGGGAATAAGTGTTAAACACACTTTAATAGTTTGTAGAAAAGCCTTTTGTTGGTGATTGCAGCTTCTAGATGCCTCTCGTATGAGAGAACGGCCGTTTGCGTTGCTCAGGAGTGGTTCTGCCCCGTTCTTCCACACAAACACTTAATCTTAAAGGTTCATTGGGCCTCTTTTATGGACTTTGATCTTCAGTTATCTCCATTGGTGTTCTGTGGGATTTAGGTCAGCTGATTGACTGGATCATTCAAGCAACTTGATTTTGTTTCTTTGAAACTGGTTCATTGTTTCCTTGGTCTTGTGTGTGATCACTGTCTTGCTGAAATGCCCACCCTCGTTTCATTTTAAGCTTTCTGGTATGACGGCTGCTTTTCATCCTGAATGTCCTGGTACGTTCCTACATTCATCCTGCCTTGAATCATAGGAAGTCTGCCAGTACCCCTTGCTGATAAGCAGCCCCACACCATGATGCTTCCACCTCCAAACTTAACTGTTGGCATGGTGTTCTTGGGGTGGTGGGCAGTGCCGTTTCTTCATCATCTGACCATACTATAGTCTCCCAGTAACCCTCAGGCTTTTCCAAATGCTGTTCCACAAACTCTAACTGGTCCTCAACATGCTTTCTGTTCAGCAATGAAGTCTTGCATGGTGAGCGTGCATGGGTACCATGGTAGTTCAGTGCATTGCTTATAGTTTTCTTTGAAACAGCAGTAGCTGCTGAAGCAAGGTCTTCCTGAAGTTCTGCCTGAGTTGTTTTTGGCTCTTGGAGAACTCTCCTGAATATTCTTTAGGATTCTCTTATAGGAATCTTATGTGTTCACAGTGTTCACAGGAACATCCAGCATTCTGGAAATGCACCTAAAACCATTCCCATCAGAATGCTTTTCAACAATAAGATTATTAAAATAATCAGAATCAAACACCTTTCTGTTCCACAAAAAAAATCCACTTTAAAACCCTGAATAAAAGACACCCTTGCTTCTGCGCTGTTGGCATTCCTAGAAGCTACTCATAACTGGATTTCAAGTAAGCTCAATGTTCCACATTTAATGTCTGATGGGATCAAAATTGCTCTCATTTGGATTCAGGGTCTGTTCTCATTGTTCTCTTTGGTTTCTGTGGTAATGGGACTTCATGATGTGGATGAAGTTTTTGTCCTGTTCTCGGTGCATTCACATCCAGCTTAGTTTCCTCATGCAGGAACGGCATCGGTGCTGTTACTGCAGATCACTTTGAAGATACAAGTTTTGTCCCTCTTGGTTTTTGGACTTGGTCTTTTTGAATGTTCTTGAGTCACAGCTACATATGTAGCTGTATCAAATATTTGATACCTGTTGTGCCTTAAGTATATCAGACATGTTTATCTGTGAAATTCAGCACTCTTACATGTTCTCAGCATTAAAAAAAGATTTTGAATGAGATGAAAGAATCCCTACATGCTCTTGTCTTGCTTTATCCAGGAAATTACCAGATTCTCTGCCCATTTTTTACCAACTTAAGGTCAAAAAGATAAAAAGCCCCAAAACACCTTTATATATTTATTCAGACATGCTGAGATTTCTGAATGTAACAAAGTGGAAAAAAAATGGTTGTAAATGAAAAATGCCAACAATTACATCAAAACAAACCCTGAAAGTTAGATACTCGCGAATAAATTGCAACAAATGAGTCAAGCATGTTCAGAGCTTGTGAGGCTGTGGATGTAGGCTCCTTCTGGCTTCACAGGAGGCCTGGGTCTATACAGCCTCTGGATATCTGCAAACACACACACACACATGCAGTAAAGATAAAAAAAAATGATTAAGGAGAGCCTTATATGTGTGAATGAAGTAACTATTAGTCATAAAGACTCATTTTGCACATTTAAAGATATATTTGTGAATAACATGAACCATCATACACTGTGAACTCATCTCATTACCATTAATAGCAACAATAAAGAAAAAAACCTAAAAAAAAAACTATGCAACACATGTTTGATTTACTGAATGTACCTAACTGAAACATCTCACTTTTTGTCTGTAATTTCTTTAACTTCATGACAATCAGAATGCTACATCATTAACTTTGATCCTGTGCAGAAACATTCCAGAGCTCTGCATCCAGACTAGTGTCAGTGACTTTGCAGCAATCCTCATACTAAGCAAGCATATAGCGACAGTGGAGAGGAAAACTCCCTTTTAACAGGAAGAAACCTCCAGAGGATCATTGCTCAGTATAAGCAGCCATCCACCACGACTCACTTGGGATGGAGAAAGAGCACACACACACACACACACACACACACACACACATACACCAAGCAATGTTTTTATGGTTACATTGTGATTTCTTAGTAAATATTCTATTTGGTGAGAGGTAAACTTTATTGTATTTATCCTAGTGAATCTATTGTTAAACGGGTAAACTAGTAGTAGCACATCCAACGTCAATTTAGTTAGGTAAAGTAAGTTATGACAAAGGCAAACACTGCATCGAGCAGTTGACAGCGCCCCCGGATTCGTGTCTGTGGGCGTTGTCAGCCTTGCTAATTTAGCTTACTAAGCTAACAACTTAGACCTTTCTGAAGTGTCTCTTTTGGCTTGATTCGCACATGGCAATCAGCCCTTCGACTGGTGGTATACCATTCAGGTTCTCGCTCTAATTTGTCGGTATAGCATGTAATTTGCAGCATGTACTTCACTACGCTCTTCTGTTGTGAGCTTAAGATTAGCTTTCTTGGCTAACTAAGCTAACGGGCAATAAAGGGCTTATTTCTGGCTCATTAACCAGCTTCAGGCGTCCCTGATAATTCTGATAACATAACAGAATTAATGTCCGGAATTTTTGTCAGAAAAAACATCCGTTATTCGGCGTTAGGATGCTAATATTACCAGTTGATCAGACTGGATTAGCGGTAGCTAAGTGCTAAGTGGAGATCAGAGTTTCCTGACTCCTGTAACACAAGCTTTTCAACAGTGACAAAACCACACAAATAAATGTAGCAGAATCACTCAAAACACGTGACAAACGTATTTATTTTCAAATATCACCAAATAGTTAATTACCTGCAGTTTAGCTCAAATAAAGCTTTCATAGACACATAGATTTTGGATGACAAGGGGGAGTAGCGCCCCTGGTGGGGGGTCTCCTCGTTTGTGAAATAGGTAGGGACAGCGTCCCCAGGTGGCGAAAGACTAGATCGCCCTCGTTTTTCACCCAGACACAGAAAATTGTAGTTTTGAAGAGTTAATTAATCAGAACCAACACGAAGTGGACAATTCTAATAAATCTGGCTGGCTCGCCAATGTGTAGGGTTAGGTAAACTGTGTACTTTAGCTCAGTATATATATTAACTCTACATGTGACCAATAAGCTGTGATACTCTATCTAACTATAGAATATCACCTTGCCTGGTCTTTATTATGTGTAATCAGAAGATTCTAGGAGTCTTTATTTATTAGGGGATTGTACACACTTCGTTTTGATTCAGCCAGGTTTATAAAAGTACGAATTTATTTTACAAACAATTAAAACATGACAAATTGGTTAACTATTATAACTAACTATTATCCCCGTTAGATCAGGAATGTCGAGGTCCAGTTTGACCCTCTCTGGAACCGAAGCCAGTAGGAAAAGCAGCGGTTGCCGACCAGACCAGTCTTGAGATTCTTCCGGGTCACGACAGTTTTGTTGGCATGGAACTAAAGGTGATTTCTGGAACCTAGGTGTGAATGCGATGTTGGTCAGAACTTCCGTATCTCGGAGAGCTGAGTTCTGGATGTAAAAGAATTTGGTTTGCGTTAAGCTATGAGATTGGTTATTATCAAAAACCACATCCAGACACAATCTCACTGTGTTCTACGTACCCAAGTGGGGACGCCCTTTTGGATCCAAGATGTCGGAGACCCAGGTACCGAAGTCTGTAGACTAACTTGCAGTACAACCAGGTCAGTCGAGTCATCTCCAGGTAACGACAGTTGGAACTAGTTTGCGTCTCTCAGGAATAATTCTTAAGGAGTTGAACAAATCTGCTTGTTCTGCAGGAGCTATTTTGTTGTATCAGCTTCGCAGGTGCGAAAAAAGGTTTTGACAACGTGTCAAAAGTTTTGGTGGGTTAAAGAGGTTTGTGCTTCAGGTGGCCGGCCTGAAGCTTCTCTAGAACTGAAGAATCACCAGCATGATATGGTTTTAATGTTATGATGTTGTGATTGTGTAGCCAACCAAAAGTTGACAAGTTTGGATGTTACCAAGAATCTCAGAGACACACGCCTTCTTTGATCCGGAGGCTCTGATCTGGGTAAAAGGTTAATGTGTCATGGACTCACCGTAAATCCTCTAATACAGGCCCGGGCCTGTATTTGATTCAAGCTCATCAAGCTCCAGGGCTTTATTGGAAGGAGGGCCACAATTAGAGGCAGGCCTCTATTTCTATTTGAGCAAAATGAACTAATGGTTCACTGGAGTTTTTGACAATTAAAATTGCACCCACATTTTCAAAGTTAAACACATTTCTTTTAATGATTGTTTCTGCTTCAGCCATCTCCCCCCTCCCCCTGCGCAGTGGCTGCAAACTCACTGATGCGCCTGCAGCCTCTCAGAGTTCCTGCTGCTCTAAACATTAAAATAATTATTTCATTTTCTGTTCCTCACTTCTGATTACCTTCAATGGTGTCTGTTTGTTGCAACCACCAGGTACAAAAACTAACTTGTTTTTATTTGACTATTTTTCTGTCCTGCCTGTTTATTATCTTCCTGCATGTCCTCTCAATCCTAAAGAGAAACTGCTACCTGGGTTCATATATGTTCACCTCATGAGTTACCTTTGAACTGCAGTTCTAAAAGATCTACCGACCGCATAAACAGTGGAGTGCTCGCTGCTTGCCGGCCACATCGGTGATCGGTGCATCACCGGATGACAAGGTGATGCGCCCCGCTCCACAGCGAAACGCATCAGGCGCAAATAAAAGACAGAAAACATTAAAGGAAATGAACCGACATGAACGATCTCGTGTTAAATTAGTTTTTGAGGTGGCGACACCTGATTTGATAATGTTACTGTGGCCGTGCTCAGGACGCAGATCTACCGACCGCAAAACAGCGGAGTGCTCACTGCTTGCCGGCCGCATCAGTGATCGGTGCGTCACCGGAGGACAAGGTGATGCGCCCCGCTCCACAGCAGCGACACACATCAGGCGCAAATAAAAGACAGAAAACATTAAAGGAAATGAACCGACATGAACGATCGCGTGTCAGTACCGACGCTCTGGCACAGCGCATTGCCCCCCCGAGCGCAGGAGCTTGTCACCTGCTGACAGCAGGCTGCTGTCTTTTCCGAGGACTGCATCTTGCCGGTCATTATCACGTGACAGCGACTAGTCGACGACAGGCATAAAAAGTCACTATAGTGAAGTCGACTAGTTCTTACAACCCCTATTACTCCCCAGTGTTCTGCAGCGCACGTTCTCTTTGAACTTGATATCAAATTTTCGCCTCCTCTTCGTCTCCGCACAGTTAAAGTTACCCTCGCGGTCTATCACTGGCAAATCAAAAGTGAGACGATGACACAACCGCCCCCCATACTTGCTTGTTACCACATTCCACCCGGCCACAATAAGAGACCGGCCATTATTCACCTCCGCCGACTCCGACACCTGCCAAAATATGAGACCCGGCCGTTAATTGAATACAGGCCTGTATTAGAGGATTTACGGTAACTTTACCTTACTTTGTACTTGTGTGAGTGCAAATGTTATGACCTTGTCAAGTAAACATGCTGAAACATATAATTGAGCACAGATTAATGAAACATTTCATTATTTTACAATTATTATAAGTAGCAATAAACAAACGTTTATTTAATGATTATCTGGCTTGTAAATTTCAGAAGTTCATATTTAATTTTAAAAATCTTCTTTTTCTTTCTTCTTTGAAGCGAGGAGTTTAGATAAAAGGGTTGCTCTGTGAGGGACCTTGGAAAGAACAGGATGTCAATGTTATGATTTCGTTATGTAAAGGGTTAATTTACATCTATTTAATGAACCATAAGGTATGAGATTCCATAGTAAATATGAAATCAATCTTATGGATCTTTGGGTACTTTTAACCAGAAGATTGGAACTTTTTATTGCAGGGATTATGTAACACTTCATATTCACTCAGAGACAAGAGAAGAGAGAGTCAAGTTGTAAAAGTTTAAAGATTTATTACTAAACAAATTAAAACTAGACTAACTTTAACACTAAATGTATGGTGTAACTAAGGTGAAGTGAGACAGAGAATGGTGTAGTGTGGAATGTTGTTCAGAACCAGCAAATCCGGAGAAACTATTAGTTCTGGTGGGAGTGAAGGTGATGTCTTTGTGCTAAGCTTTAATTTGGAGATTCATAACACACATTGAGACGCCATGTTGTCGGCCTACGTACCCTTTCGTAAGTCCCCGTTAGATCAGGAATGTCGAGGTCCAGTTTGACCCTCTCTGGAACCGAAGCCAGTAGGAAAAGCAGCGGTTGCCGACCAGACCAGTCTTGAGATTCTTCCGGGTCACGACAGTTTTGTTGGCATCTACCGAGACCCAAAACGGGGTCATGATGGTTCAGCTTTTATTCTGAAAGGAACCGTTGCAGCAGTTGGAACAGCAGCAGATTTTATCCAGCTTGTCGTTGGTTTTTTTGGCTGAAGAGGAAAGTTACAGATTGGCCACTCCGACAACTTCTCTAGAACGCTTTGAACTGGAGTTTAAGATGATGTGGGCATAGTTTTATAACTCGGATGTTTTGATTTACGGTCGAATGAAAAGATGACAGACTTACCAAGCACCACCAAAACCACGCCTCCGTCAGATCTGGCAGATTCTGATTGGATCAGTAAAAGCAATGTGTGATGTGGCTTAACCTTTCGTGTAATTAGTCTCTAGTGGAAACATTTAAAGTTATATTACTTATTATCTTCTGTAGGATTATAATATCAATTAATTAATATTTTCATTTCACAAATTGGTTAACATCTAATTATTGACTAACACTTTGTTTGATTAGCTTATTAAAAAATAGAGTTCTTTGATTTATTAAAAAGAAGGAGTCCTTTGTCTTCATTCTTCTCTTGGGCTGGAAAGGAAAACAGTTTAGAATCAGAGCATGAGACCTTGAAGCAATATCTCATGCAGATTAGTTCTTGCTGGGGAGAGGGGGAAAATGACTTTTAGGTGGAAAACCTTCATTTCATTCCGTTACAGTTATCTCTGTCAGAGCTGCAGCCTCTGAGCTACAGCTGGTGTGAGGAAGGCAGGCTGATTTAGAGGGAACACGTGTCTCCTTTTTGACCAGATGTTGAATGGTCAAACAGTACCTAAACTGACCATTGCTGGACATTACACCTTATAGTCCCGGGGTTCTGGTCATGGTGGAGACCTAGCTGTTTTTTTAGAGACCATCTCCCATGTAGATCAACAACCTTTGGTCGCTTTGCTTTCTTTGAACTGCAGCTGATTAAAGTCGGGCGTGAGGACCTGTTTTACTGTGCTGTGGTTTATTGTCCACCTGGTCTAAACAGTTCTTTCCTTCAGGAGTTTATCCTCCACTGTGAAGCTGTCCAAACTGGTGATTGTTGGTGATTTTAACATTCACATTGACCATTTAGCCATGGCTTTCTTCAGTCTCATGGACTCCTTCAGCTTTACCCAGCATGTTTCTGGCCCCACACACACCAGGAGGCACACTCTAGACCTTGTTTTTACCCTGGGTCTAAATGCTGACAGTGTTTGTCCTGAGGACATTAATATTTCAGGTCACCATTGCATTTTCTTTACCTTGTCAGCTTCTGCGTCCCCACCTCCTGCTCACCGTCTGGTTATTTCTCGTTTTCTTAATGAGAGCACAGCTAGCAAATTTTCTTCTGCTTTTAATCCTCCCTGTTCTTCTGATAACAACCCAGATTGCTTAACTTCTCAGTTTAATGAGCACTGCCTCTCCATTCTGGACAACATCTGTCCTGTCAGAACCAGATCAGCTCCTGCAATGAACCCTATTCCCTGGTTTCACGACAGCATTCCCAGCCTGAAGCACCAATACAGAAAAATTGAGCGCTTGTGGAAGAAATCCCATCTCCACGTCCATCTGCTGCACCTAAAGGATCTTCTGACATCCTTTGACTCTGCAGTCAGAGACGCGAGGGTTGCCTATTTCTCCAACCTGGTATCCCAGAGCAAAGGGAATCCCAAGGTGCTGTTTAACACGACTGTTAGGTAATTATTTATCAATCCAGGGTTACCTTAGGGAAATTTTAATGCACAGGGGGTTATAGCAATAACCAATCAACACCTATACCTGATATAAACAATCAATGTAGTTTTTGCAAAGTGGAGAGGAATGAATACACACCAAGCAAGGATCTCAGTTCACTTTCATCGGACCAAAGTCCTTCGACAGCATTTATTGAAGCACACACACAATGTTGAAGCACACACACAAATCACATTCCTAAGACTATTACGTAGACCATCAGGCGGGAAGCTGCAAGCGAAGGTAGTTCTCAGCTCCAGTTGCACACTCAACAAGCAGTTTCTCGACAGTTTCCCATGGGAGTGTTTTACTGATAAATCAGGCCCGCTTGGTCCGACCAGAACAGCTTGATCTGGAAAGGAAGGTCACTGTCCTCCCTGTGGAGGCTTAGCAACAGGATGAACCTGTGTTTAATCATTCTTAATGAAGCACCAGATGTTTTAGCAGTCAAGAAATTAAGCTAAGCAATAATATCAATTTTACCTAACAACCATCAGCAGTATCATCTCTCCTGCCTCTCCTACAGCCTCCATCCACTCTGTTTCAGACTGAAAACTTTCTGTCTTTTTTTGTGAACAAAGTTAATAAGGTTAGATCTAGCATCTCTCCTTCAGCCTTATCGCTGCCTCTCCCGACTCCAACCAGGCCCATCATCCTAGATAGCTTTGCTCCTGTTTCTTTGTCTGAGTTAACCAAACTAGTTAACTCTATAAAGACCTCTGCATGCCCCCTCGACATCTTACCCTCATCTTTGTTTAAAAGTGCTTTTCTGTCCATCAGTCCCAGTAAGTCTTGACCCCTCTCTCCATAGCAGCTTCAGACCCATCTCTAAACTTCCGTTCATCTCCAAGATCTTGGAAAAGGTTGTGGCTAAACATCTCACAGCTGCTCTTGATGAACATAACATCTATGATAGCTTCCAGTCAGGTTTTCGTAGAGCTCATTCTACTGAAACAGCTCTTCTTAGGGTCTCTAATGACCTTCTGACTCACAGTGATGCAGGCGACTGTTCTGTTCTGGTCCTGCTGGACCTGACTGCAGCCTTTGACACTGTTGACCATCACCTGCTACTGGAGAGGCTGAGAGACTGGGTAGGCCTATCAGGATCTGCTGTGGAGTGGTTCTCCTCTTGTATGTTTGAGCGTTCCTTCTCTCTGACTTCTTAATTGTCTTTGTCCAAATGCAAGCTTAAAACTTACTTTTTCCAACAGGCTTCTTATCAGTAGCCATCCTCTGTTGGCTCTCTTAATGTATTTTTTAGCTTGATCTTTAGCTAGTCACTCTACATGTTGTATTTACTTGTATGTAACTGCTTTATGAGTTTTTACTTGTGCTGGTTTTATGTAATATATTTTATTGTTATGTACTGTAAAGCACTTTGATCACCTTCCATGGTTGTGGAAAGTGCTATACAAATAAATTTGATTGATTGATTGATTGATTTTCTGTGGCCGTCTCCAAGTTTCAGTCCTCCACCACCTCCCTTGCCCATGGTGTCCCACAACGTTCTGTGCTGGGGCCCCTAATCTTCTTCCTCTATCCGCTTCCTCTTCAGCACATCCTGAGCCCCTTCAACGAAATCTCCTACCATCTTTAAACAGATGACGTCCAACTGTACATCTCCTTTAAGCCCCATGAGATGTCTAAGCTGCAGCTGTTACACACCTGCTTAGACTCTTATTAAAACCTGGATGGTGGGAGCTTTCTACAGCTGAATGAAGATACGACTGAGATCCTCATCTGTGCCCCAGACAAGCTGGTTCCCAAAGTCAGAGACTCTCTTGGTCAGCTTGCTTTTCACACCAAACCTTCTGACAGGGATCTTGGCGTGACCTTTGACCCAGCTCTCACCCTGGATTCTCATGTCTGTTCTCTTTTTCGCTCTTCCTTCTTCCATCTCAGGAACATTGCTAAGCTGAGTCCCATTCTGTCCCGCTCTGAACTTGAGACAGTTCTCCACACCTTCATCTCCTCATGCTTAGGCCTAGTCCACACGTAGCCGGGGTTTTTTAAAAACGAATATCCACCCCTCCAAAAACTTGCATCCACACCACTGCGTTTTAAAAACAAACTCTGTCCACACGTACCCGGATAAATACGTTGTTAAGGACATGCCAGACCTGTAGGCGGCAGTACTTCCCCCGTTCTTAACCTCGCCCTTCGTCTGTGGTCTTCCGCAAGGAGCAGTAATTCCTCTTGCAAACACAAACAAGCAGAAAGCGCTTGGACAATTGATGGATCGGGTAGTGACAGAGCGCAGCTCTGAGGGCTTCCATGATGCCGGCTAGTGTAAACACAGGTCGCACACGTGATGTCAGCATTTTTTTGTCGCGGAAAGTGACGCTGCGGACCTTAAAACTCCGGTTTTGTCCGTCCACACGCAGACACCCAAAACGGAGAAAACGCAGATCTTCACTTTGGCCGGAGTTTTTAAAAAGATCCGTTTTCGTGTGAAAAAACTCTGTTTTCGTGTGGATGACAGGCCAAAACGTAGAAAAATATCTACGTTTTGGCAGATCCCCTGCTACGTGTGGACAGGGCCTTAGACTACTGTAACTCTCTTTTCACGTGTCTGAGCAGAACCTCCCTGAACCGTCTACAGGTGGTTTAGAATGCCTGTGCTCGGCTTCTGACCAAGTCCTCCAAACACACCCACATCACCCCGCTTCTCCTCCAGCTTCACTGGCTGCCAGTCAACTTCAGGGTTCATTTCAAGATCCTGGTTCTGGTCTATAGGGCCTTACATGTACAAGCACCATCTTACATTGGTGATCTTCTTAGTCCCTACACCCCCAGCAGGTCCCTGAGGTCCAGTGATCAAAGCCTACTGGTTGTGCAGCACCAGGCTAAAGACCAAAGGTGACAGATCATTTGCTGCTGTGGCCCCCAGACTCTGGAACTCTCTCCCCCTGAGCCTGAGATCAGTGGACTCAGTGGTCTCCTTTAAAAAGCAGCTGAAGACTCACTTTTTCAAGCTGGCTTTTGTATGACTTTCATCACCACTCTCTCTTTGTTCTGTTCTTATTCCACCTTTCCCAGGGTCCATTGATTTCCCTCTTTCCTATTCATTTTCCCTCTCCCTTTCCTTAAATAAATTTTTTTTGTCGTTTTCTCCCTTTAAACATGTTTTTAATCATTTTAAAAATCTTTTTATACTTACATTTTGTTGTTTGTTTTTGTGAAGCGCCTCGTTATTTTTTTATCTTGAGAGGCGCTATATAAAAGATCTTCTTCTTCTTCTTCTTCTTCTTCTTCTTCTTCTTCTTCTTCTTCTTCTTCTTCTTCTTCTTCTTCTTCTTCTAGTCACTTTAAATATTTGAGACATGCCATCCCCTAAAAACACGTCATTCACAACAGTCCTTAGAACAATGTAAAAGTGCATTTTAACATTTTAAACATCTGAGAAGATTTAACAAAGGAAAACAGTCTGTTTCCTTACCCAACATGGGAGGCTGTGGGAGAAACATGCTCTGCAGATGCTAACAGCATCTTACTGAAAATCTTGAGGACATGTCCAACTCTTGCCTTTATTTAGGTTATAAAATAATACATACATAATGGGTTCATATAAATTAGCTTTTAATGTCTTTGAGCAGCTTTTGAATTAAATGTTTATGCAGCAATTCAAGGGTGTAAAGTGAGTAACACACAATTAAATGTTTGACTTAGTTTGTTATTTAGTTCGAAGCCAATGGTTTCATTTCTGAAATGTTGGAGCATGGACCAGGTTCTGTTTAATGCAGAAAATAAGAAAGTATTTTTTAAAAATCCTTAACTTCCCAAAATATTTGAGATGCCTTTTTTTTCTTGCTGATAATAATACCAGCAGGAAGCCGTGGGCTGGATTAGGATTAAACTAACCAGCTAACTCACACCTGTCCACTAACCTACCCTGTGTGACTTTTATGTCCTCCATGGTGTCTCTAGAGGAGCAGATGGGAAACAAGATCTCCTGTAACTTAAAATGAACCAGTTTCTTTCAGTTGTTTATTTATTCATTTATTTATTTGTTTGTTTGTTTGTTTATTCATGTGTTTATTTATTAGTTGATTTTAACATTTTTTATCATCATGAAACAAAAGCATTTGATTGACTGTTCTCAGTAAGAGGAGCTCAATCTCGCCTGTAAACATCTGTGTGTCACTAATTAAGAGACAGATTTTTAAATCCTGCAGTCACCCTCACCTCCTTCCCAACATTTGGTCTGAGCTTGACTGAAACTGAGTTTTCCTAAGCACTTCCTAAAGCACTAAGGAGAAGTTGCTTCACTGTTGCTTCATCAGTAATACGACCCATTCTCACACATATTCACACTCTGGTGGTGATGAGCTACAATCTAGCCACAGCTGCCCTAGGGTGGACTAACGGAAGAGAGAGAGCTGGGCACTGGCACCATCGGTCCCTCCGACCACCAGTAGGCAAGATGGGTTAATTGTCTTGCCTAAGGGCACAACAGCAGAATTCTGTGGCAGCAGCCGGGATCAAACCTACAACCTTTTGATTACTGTACAACTCTACCTCCTGAGTTACTGCTGCCCTCATAATAGTTTTATTGTCAGTGTGTAATAATATCCAGTAGGAGGTGATAAATGCACATAACTATTTTAAACAGTAATATTGTAATGCAACAAATTACTCAGAAGTGACAGTGACAAGTAACAAATAACATGTTACAGGGTTAAGTGCCAAACACTGATATTGGGATGGGGGTTGAGTGTCATTTAAGCCGCTGGGACAACGGTGTAAAGAGAGAAAAGTGAAAGTGGAACGTCAAACTGAAGCCCTCACTAAGTCCCCACTTTACTGAGGAAGCGAGAATGAGTGTGTGCGTTAAAAGTCCGGCTGCTAGTAGAAGAGTTGCAAATAAACAACGAAAAATAAAAAGCAGACCAAAAGCTATGGCTGCATCTGTCATTTGTTTATAGCATGGATTGTTACCAGTACCTCCTGGACCTGAGTGGGGAGTGCTTGTTTTCCTGTTTTTGAACAGGGCTGTTGCTAGCTGAAGCTAATAGCTTAGGGTGGTGCTAACAGAGACTTGGCTAACTGTGGCTCTGCTGTAGCATCGCTGTGACTAGCGTTTAAATATTACTGACGCTGAAGTGGGTTGGACCACATAGATGTAGCAGGAGTGGCTAGTGTGTGATGTGTGATCACAGCCTTGCTCAGAACAAGTTTTTCTCTCACATTTTTACAAGGAAAGCAGGTCTCACATGACTTAGACTTTTTGGTGTTTAACCAACAACAAAGAATATGTTGCTTTACATTCTACTCCTTCTTCAATGTTTTAATAACATGAGATTTCAAAAATAAACCATTAGTTTGCTCAAACTGAGGAGTAGAAACCAAACGTAACGTTATAGAATTAACTCAGATTAGAAATGAATGGAAAAGCAAGAAATAACTGGAGCTTCTCAGTTGTTTAGGGTTCAGATGCTTTAAGTTGAACTAACAGGCTTATTTGACTTTAAGGTAGAATTATAGTGGGAATGAATACATTTACAAACACATCCACTGCCATTTACTTTATTTCACTTCATTCTCTAAAGTCGGATATTAAATGATGAAGGACCACAACCAAGACTCATTTTAAAGTCAGACGACACTTAATGAGATTCTGTAGATAAAGGGTTTTATTTACATAAAAACACAAATATCACATTTAGCTAACAGATGGTCAGTGAGGTTAAAACAGTGCCACATCAAGGGCAAACCTCTGAAACATCGTAGAGGCAAACAGCAGAGTTAGGGGTTGGTCAGCTCATCTGATGTGGCAGAAGGAGACAGGTTCTCCAAAGCTCCCATTTCTGTAAACAGAATCACAATGACTAAACTAAGCTGGGTTCTGCTGATGTTGGTTTAAATCTTATTCACAACTGTGTGTTTGATTCTTAGAGGAGTTCAGCAGGTTCAGGTTTGGAGACTGTGAGAAGCTTACCTTTAAGTTTAAGGTAAGACAGGAAGTCAATGACGGTGTGTATGATGTCTTCATCTCCTATTCTTAGAGCACCTGTGGATGCAAAGCAACAACACACGGGTTTCCACCACGGCTAGTACAGACTAACAGAAACACATCAGTTCATCACTTTGTACCAATCTGAAGATTAATAAATTGTAGTTTTTTTTCAGTGTGTAGTAATTTTTAGAGACTATGTTGGGTATTTCAGCATGACTGAAGGAAGCTCCATGAGGGTACTGCTGGAAGCAAGGTTGCCCCACAGAAAGAAGGTTGCAAGTTTGAATTCCTCTATCACGTAATCCAGGAGGAGGTTAGGACCCAAGATGCAGAACCAGGGAGACACGAGGCAGGAGTTGGAATAAATGTAAAAATCCTTTATTTAAGGAACAAATGTCCACGAAACCAAAAATATCCGAAGCGCAAAAAACCTAAAGACCTAGTAGCAAAAATCCTAGAGACCAAGAGGGGGAACGAGAACAACGCTGACACAACAATGGACCGACAAACACAGAAAGACAGGACAGGGTTTGATACTCAGGGGCTGGGTGATTAGGAGAATTGGGCACAGGTGATACCAATAACTAAGAGGAGCAGAACAGGGCAGGTGAGGAAACCCCAACTAAAACCTGTTAAACAAAGCTACTGAACAGAATAACTTAAAACACTTGTAGAGATAAGACACTGGAGAACTAAAGATAATAAAACTAATGATCTAGGAGTAAGAGAACCAAAAACACTGGAAGACAGGGGAGGATGATACCTAAAGGAAGAAACAAACTAAACTATCTACAATAACAAAAAACTAATGATAAGAAAAGTGACTAAGGGAAACCTGGAGAGAACCTGGAGAGGGCTGGGGACCACAGGGAGGCACCTGAGGGGGACGCAGACAAGGAGACACATGAGGAACACAAGCAGACACATGAGAGGAACCTAGAGAGGGATGGAGAACACAAGGAGACACATGAGGAACACAAGGAGACACATGAGGGGAACCTAGAGAGGGATGGAGAACACAAGGAGACACATGAGGAACACAAGGAGACACATGAGGGGAACCTAGAGAGGGATGGAGAACACAAGGAGACACATGAGGAACACAAGGAGACACATGAGGGAGACGTAGAACGCAGACCATGACACCCACTTACGGCTTTTCTGCATATAACTTCCATGTTCTTCCCTTGAATGGCTGAGACCAAAACATGCATGTGGGGTTCATACGTGACGTCAAACTGTCTCTATAGAAGTGTGTGTGTGTGTGTGTGTGTGTGTGTGTGTGTGTGTGTGTGTGTGTGTGTGTATTCTTCTATTTATAGGTTTATGTGGACAAATTTTAACTTTTAACCTGTAGTGTGTGGACATGGGGATGTGGGGATATTTGGCTGGTCCACATAATGACAAAATACCCAGTTTTAGAGATATGAGGTAAATCAGGGTTAGGAATAGAACAGACTGGTGACCTGTCCAGGGTCTGGACCTGTCTCAGGACCAGGAACTGCCACTCACTCCTGCCTCTTCATACAGAAACCAACAAAACTTAAGATCTGTACTAGAGTTATCAACAGGCCCAAAAATTCATCGCAGACTGGAAATGACCCGGAGGGCTTGATGCACAGAGCTGGCCTGCCCAACATTATCACATTAACACCTGGCCCAAGATGTAACAGCCTGGCTTCCTCATTGGCTCAAACACAGAATATTTAATTACTTACAGCCAACCAATCATTTATGTCCCAAAACTATATCAAACAACACTAAGCAGGCTTCAGCGTCAGCCTGGGGGAGAGGCTGAGCTACCTGCAGGTGGTGCTCTGTTTAAGGAGCCGTCTCCCTCTCCATGTTCTCCACATAAGTTTGTTTTTGGACACAGCATATCTTACATCCTTGATATCTAACAGCAAACTGGAGATGATTGTTTTACAAGCAGAGTTGATGACTGACTGACAGACATCTGAATCAGGACTATGGACCTCTGAATCAGGACCATGGACAGCAGCACCGGAGCAGCCTCAGACCCACAGATCCATCAGACTGCGGTGCTGCTGACTGTTTTTGTTTCCTCATTCAATCATCAGTAAAGTTTTCAGCCAACATCTCTGTTTGGCTTACCTGTTCTTAAGTCGTCCTCCTGGCCCATGTCCCTTTTGCCAGCCAGACCCGCCTTGTCTCCCAGTGTCCTGTGTCCACCTATTGCATCTGGACAGTAAGGAGCAACCACAGATGAACCAAGTCACAGGACATCTCCCTGCAGCATTTGACTCTACTGGATGTTGTTCCAGTCACATCTAGCTCATCCAGATATTTGCGTTCCTGTTTTTTTAGAGTTATTTTAGTTTTCTTCAGCTAAATTTTAAAACTAAACTATTTCATAAAATGAATGTTTCCTGCTGGGAGTTACAGTGTGTAGAACCCAACCATCAGAGTCTTCAGGGCAGACGCACATGCATACACATTGCACACTTGCTCTAAATGCTATAAGGACATCGTTGGATAACTCAGCATGATTTATTTTTATCTGTTTCTTCTTTGTTCAATTTCCAAACGTCTACAGACCGCCTGCAGGGCTTGGATCATGGAATTGCAACAAACAGAGGTGTGACCAAAGGCAAAAAAAAAAAAAAAAAAACCTCTGGAAAAACAAGACAGTTGATGAGAAAAAATTGTTAAACAGTCAGCATGAAGGTGATTCACACGTTGACACTAGATGTTCACACATTTAGGTTTTAGGGGAAGGAGAGCTCTAAAACTGAGTCACTAATGGTTACGGCAACAGATCTGGACAAACAAACCTTTTTACTGGGCTTTACCTCTGAGGGACACAATATTCATGAGTCAGATCCACATCAAGTCGATAGGTTTAGCTTTCACTTATTTTTTGGATGAACAAAAGTTATGATCTTTTGAAAAGTGAATTTCCATCATGAGAATAATAATCTGGTTAAGTCCCTGCTGCAATGTCCATAATTCCATAACAACACCATCTCCGTCTAAACTCTGAGCTAGCCACAACATTAAGGCCACAGAGTAATATTTGTACTTGTTTAGAATCCATTTTGTGTATCACATTCACAAACATGTCCTTTTCATTAATAATTCTCACCAAAGTCTATTCTAAACACTCCTATTAGCTTGAAATTACACATCTGTGTACAAATATAAACTGTGGGTGACGCTCCACATGCTCCATCTTGAATACAGTTGCTGTTTATGGACATACAAGATAATATAGTGCTCCGCGTTTCACGGTTTTTACATGAAAGTTCTCCTCCCTCTACCATCATAGGGGGATGGCACCGGTTCCCTCCCTGGCAGCCTTGCTGGTTTGGGGAAACTCTGCTCCTTCCCATTGGGTTGCTTGCCCCACTCTAACTACATGTGATCGCTGTGGGAATACGTCCACAGCCGCGTGGGACCAGGAGATAAGTGATGCGTTAGGAATGGTGACGTCATGCACGGCAGGCACAGCAGCAATCCTTAGAAATGCCTTCAATGTCAGCAGATTAAAGCCTCCCTCTTAGAACTAAAGGGTCACCTGCTTGTGAAAACATGTTACTTGTTGCTGATTGGTTACCTGTAGTCTGGCCTAACTGGCTCTTGTGTGCGCGTGTGTGTGTGTGTGTGTGTGTGTGTGTGTGTGTGTGTGTGTGCGTGCGTGCGCGCGCATGTGCGTGTGTGCTTGTGTGCGTGTACATGTGTGTGTGTGTGTGTGTGTGTGTGTGTGTGTGTGCGTGCGTGCGTGCGTGTGTGCGTGCGTGTGTGTGTGCGTGCGTGCGTGTGTGTGTACGTGCGTGCGTGTGTGTGTGTGTGTGTGTGTGTGCGTGCGTGCGTGCGTGCGTGCGTGCGTGCGCGTGCGTGTGTGTGTGTGTGTGTGTGTGTGTGTGTGCGTTATTGTCAAACGACGCCAGAAACCATTCCACTGAGACTCACACCTTCCTCTGAGTAATTACATGATGAAAGTTGGAAATGCAGCCGGGTCACAGAGAAGCACAGGGCAGCAGGGTCAGATGTTAGGCGATGAGAAACACAAACAGATAATATTTGAACAGAGCAATTCCTGGTGTGACACCAAGGCCCTGCAGCAGCTGGATGTTTCTATCTTACATTGAGCGACCAGCTCGTCTCTGCCTCTGGCACTGGGGGAATCCTTTATCTGAATTAGGTGATCAATACGACCTGAAACACAGGATGAGGCAGGGGCAACCTTTACCTGGTCTTCACACACACGCACACACGGCTCAGGGTCCAGGATTTGTGTTCTGGACTACCTGTACCTCCACAAACTTGTAAAAACACACACATCTGGAAACTCATTGTTAACTTAACGTGCCCTCTGGCTAATAAGGTAATGTCTAAATCAGACTTCATTAGCTGAAACACACACAGTGGAGACAGTGGACATGGACACACCAACACAGAGATGAGCTCCACCGTCCCCTTTGAGCTGTGTGTTACACAGAAAACTGTATGTGTGTGTGGTTTGTACTTACGAGGACCTAACAGATATCCAGCGCTGTTCAGAGTCCAACCGCGCTTCTCTTTTGCCTGAAACAGAAACCACGTCTTGTCTTCTGTTCTCCTTTCTCTTTACAAGTCTCCTTAACTATTACAGTGAGCTTATTTAAAGTAGGGATGGACAATATATCGGCATCAATATCAGTGTCGGCCGATGTTAGTACTTTTTTAACATATCGGTATCGGTTCGATAAATAAAACCGGGTCGATATCAACAACCAATATTTTTTCCATCTCATCTCCATTTGTTTGCCTGTTTGAGAGGGTGTGTGTGTGTGTGTGGGGGGGGGGGGGGTGATGTGCAATTGTTTAGTCATGTGAACAGTGAATTAAATAATCTCAAAACCATAAATGTGTGTGGCATGTGTCCATAATAACGTAAATTCAGCTTTAATCATTTTCATTCCATACAAAATCTGTTGATTTTAGAAGCATTAATGTCAGAATTTCGGTATCGGAAAATATCGGTTATCGGTCATAACAGTGATCTTAATATCGGCTATCGGTATCGGCCCAAAAATTCAAATCGGCGCATTGCTAATTAAGTTAAATATTCTCCTGCAACATCACCCCTCATACAATGAAACTCTTGGCTCTAAAAGTCTGTAAAGACTCAGAGATCATGGGTTTGGACACACTCCCTCAGAGGCTCACGCTCTTCCAACTAAATTTATTCCATGCTTTCCCCTTTTTTTGTGTGCGTGCGCACACACACACACACACACACACACACACACACACACACACACACACACACACACACACACACACACATCAACCTTCGACACCCTTGGGCTCACTATATCTCCTTCTTCTTCTATAGAGTAAAAATAACAAATATAGATTTATAAATGTTTGTCTATCATTTCCAGTCTCAGAGCCTTTGAGGGATGGAAAATGTGACAATGAACGAATCTTGCAGATTTCCTCACGGAATCAAGAGTTTTTCTAAAGAAAAGCTTTAATTCTAATAAACATCTTTGCATTATGACCATTTATTACATTAATAAGAGCTTTAGTTCTTTATCTGAAGCACTGTGCTGTTTTCTAACTCTCATAAATATAAAGTTGTTTTATTATTTAATTGCAGTTATTTAAATCCAATAGTTTGAAATGATAGTTTTCCTCAGCAGTTATCCTCTCATTGACCACTCTGAGCCCTAAGTTGCTAAGTTACGCAGGAACTTACCGCAATGACGAGCCCGATGGTCTCGGACAGGGTTGCACAAAAAATAAGAGACACGCAAAAAAGACTGCAACACCTCTGCATCTGAAAAAGTAGAGACTTTTTAAAAAGCTGCTGGAGACAGCAGGTTGGACGGGAAGCCACCTGCCACAGGTAGACCTACCTTCGTCGGGACCATGACGTCACGTGTGGAACTGAGTGGAGAGTTGATGTGAGTTTGGCTGGAGCCACGACTCGGTCCGGCTTTTAAAGAGCTTGGAGCCCGTCCCTGCTGCTGCCTGCTAGCGTCAGCACCACACACACACATACACACACACAAACACACCAATAGGAGCCACATCAGGTTTGTCCTCCTCGCTCTCGAAGACCTGAGATTAAATCTGGGCTCATTACCGCAGCGGCTCTCTGAAGGAGCTGAAGCTGTTTCATGTTATGAATCCATTTTGATTGCGGTGATTCGGTGTCTGTGGAGACATGGCTGGGTTTTATCTACATTTATCAATCCACAATGACCTCAGGAGGTGTTCAATTAAGTTTCAGGTAATAAATAAAACCGTAGAGAGAAGAAAACAAATGAACACAGAAACATTATAAATATGAAAACGTTACACTTTTAATTCATCGTGTGTGGTTTGATGACATGTTATTGATGCAGATATTGATTAAATAGCAATCAAACAAAGGTTTTTTCTCAGGGACAGAGTAAAGGTGTTCAGGGTGCTCCGAGGGTGATTATAAAATAAGATACATAAAATAATCCTTCTTTAGTCCCATCAGTGGGACGTGTGCATTGTCACAGCTGAAAGCAGACAGTTCAGGTAAAAAGCAGCAAAAGTAAAAAAACAAAACAATAGAGTATACAACTAGAGCACCAGCAAGCAGTGCACTGTAGGATGCAAACCATCAAACCATTTTAGGAAACTTGGACCATAACAATAGGATCCAGGCACAAATGAAAGGTTGTGATGTCTCAGCTCTTTTACAACACCACGCAGCTGTTAGGACACGCCAAGACTTCTGACAGATGGTTGGGTGTGAGAAGAAATCTGTGCATGGGAAGACTCAAACCTCATCCACACCAAATGCAGAAGGAGTGAGGTCCTGACTCGGTCCGGCATTCACACCGGCCGCAGTGCAGATCCGGATAATGAGCTCCAGAGTCTCTGTGTGTTTTCTGTTTTTGTCTGAGAGCCGAATGCGAATATTCATGAAGAAGAAATTACATGTGCCAGACAGGAAGTGAGATGTGTTTCCGGTATATTTCAAAATACAACCCGTGTCATGATATTTCTGCTAGCTTTAGTTTTATTAGTGATGACAAAGTTGTCTGATGTGCTGCTCGTCTCTGGTAGCGGCCTGATAGTTGCTCATGTTTTATTTACAGGTATATTTTAAACATCTTGGGTCAAAGTTCTCATCGTTCAATGCTCCCATGGGAGCAGATCTCCAGAGACGTTCAAAACATGAGTGTAAACGGCTGTCCGTGCTGAAGCCAGATCGTGTCTGTTAAGCTTGGTTTATGCTTGATGCATTCACTTTCCGCGCGGTGATGCGGCTCGCGGATGGAACGCGCTTCACAACTCGCAGCGTTTATGGTTCGTGCGGCTTGTCTCTGCGGTGAGCCAATATTCTCCCAAACTGTAGGGGGCAGCATGGAGCTCTACGGCATGCACCCAACACTGCACCATAGTAGAAGTAGAAATGACTGTTTACAACATGGCATTTCAGCATTTTTAACAGCGTCCTCGTCTTTTCCGACAGTGCGAGCTATTTCTCTCCAAGAATTATTAACATGTTGATCACGGTGATCTCTGAGAGCTGAATCATACAAATGTCTGTATTTACGAACCTCTGCCGTACTAGTTCTTGCTGGTCCGCCATGTTTTTCCGCGTCCGTCCGTCCGCGTGGTTAGAAATTTTCCTAGTTGCTCGTTGCGGAAATTTTGGGCCGTGCGGAGGAGGGGCGTGGTTGTTAAAATGACGCAATTTCGCCATGCGGAGCCGTGCGGACCTCGCGGACGCGTCAAGCATAAACCAACCTTTACGCACATGATGAGGGAGAGGGGCAAGTCCATCCCTGATGTTTCCACAGGAAACCATCAACCAGATGCTCTTGATCAAACAATCCTGATTTCTGAAGCCAACAGCTGAGTTATTGTCAATACGTTGTCTCCAGAGAAGAAACTGTTGATGCCCATGAGTCTTTGTTGTGTTCTGGGTTATTTGTGGTCACCCTGGAGTCCATCACTCCACAGAGAACGATATAATTCACAAGTGGGAAACATTTAAGTCCTTCTCCAGAATTAGATGTCCAGCAGATTCAGCCTAAAGTCGGACTGTTCCACATCTACAGAAACGACAGAAGTAATCGAGTCTGCATGTCATGGGTGGTTCTGTAGGTTGAGTGCTTTGCAGTCATGTTTCTGGTTTGATTGTATTTCTGGTACTTCCTGTTTTATTTTGTGTATTCACTTCCTGTCTCATTGCAGGCAGCTTCACAACCTGAGGCTCCTCACTAATCACCCTTATGTCTTGCACCTGGGTCCTGGCTTCTCCATTTATGCTTCTTTGCAAACAGATTCCTTTGCCAGTTTGCCTTCTTCATTTGAGTAAAGTGAACCTGCTCTTGGTAACACTTTGTGAGAGTGTATTTAGTTAGTTTTGGACTTGTTCAGTTGTGCTCTACTGCCAGGAATCCCTTTAGTTTATTAAACGGTGTGAGCTCTGCATTTGAGTCCTCTTTTGTGCTTTTTCTACTGCGGGCCTTGATTAGGAGGTGAAAGCGGAACAAAGAAGGCTGTAGGGTTGTTACTGCTGCCAAAAAGCAAGAACATGTCTCAAAAACGTTGTTTATTATTATAACAGGAATGCATGAAAGCGCAGAATAAATGGATGATTATTCTCAGTTTCCTCCTGTTGACAAACTGCTGCTTTGAGCCTAAAAACAAGCAGAAAACAACCCGTCCAAAGCTTGTGTATGTGTTCAAAACCAAATACAGAAAATTATCTCAACTAATTTTACTTTAAAAACGTTTGAAAACTGAGAAAATGACCAGAAGTAAATCTAAAGGGAGGGAGGAAACCACTCACACCCTAACTGTCTACCATCTCTCTGAGCCCCCCACTGACCTGTTGAGAAGCCTTCCTGGCAATGCCTCCCCCCCCACCCCTACACCCCCATCAGGTTTACTGTCACATGAGGTGATGCTTGTCACTGGTATCAGGCCAGATAGTTGCAATGACCACTGAGTCAAAGCAGCTGGTAATGATGGAGCAGCACCACGCTGACACATACACAAGAGGAAATATAACATTTCAGATAAAAGGCAGAAGCACATAAAGAGAACAATTAGATAATGGCGGGGAAGGCAAAGGAAAATGATGAGACTGAACAGAGGAAGAGAAAAAATGAGCTCATATGACCAACAGAATAATACAAATGGGCATAATAAAGGTGTGCATAAAACAAGTAAAAGCCATTATAGAAATGCTCTTTGCCTTTACTCAGGCTGCAGGAAACCCGATCACAAATTACAGAAACGCTGACTTCATTCAACTTTTTACATCATCGATAGTGACACATGTCACAATAGTGCACCAGAGGAGCTGGGAAACAAGATCCAATGCTAACAAAACATGCTTGTCCTTCTCACTTTTGTTTCACTGTGTTGGTTTTAAATGGCACCACTTCAGACTGGAAACACACACGGACATGAAGAACTAGCAGCAAATACAACTCCTCTGTGTTGAGCCCAGCCTTCCCCAGACAAAACACCACGGTCAGGAACAACTCCAAACATGGTCTCCGAGCACGTGAGAAGCCTAAAGCAGTTCCTGTGGAGCATCCTCTGCACATGATGTGCAGAGTATTGGGATATTGTCCATGATTTGTGAAAGTGATGCTCTGCCTAATGGGGTGAAGGAGTTCCATATCGATACCAGCAAGGGAAACTGGAAAGACTGTTAAGCCTTTACTAATGCTGGTTCACCATTTCCCATTGCAACCCTATCATTCTGAGTATATCCTGAACTTATTAAGGTCAACGTGGTGCATTTTATATCATGCTAACAAGAACTGCATCAGTAAACGTTTCCATGCATCACAGGGAAAGAAAACAAATGGAGTCCTCACATCCCATTTTCTATCACATTTTTCCATGACAGATGAATGCTACAGAAATAGAAATTTCATCTCAGGCTCTGCTGCTTCTTCTGCTTTTGCTTCATTGTGTGTAACTGCAGTCTTAGGACCACTGACAGGGGACGTGTAGGTGTGGATCCTATGATCCCAGCCTGTCTAAATGCTAATAACATGTACACGAGTAATGGGTTCACCTCAGAGTCCTGACTAAGATCGGCAGGGAAGCACAAGGAATACAACTGAGCCACGGCTTTGTGACGCTCCTTCATTCTACTTTCAGCACAGCGACACAGTTAAACAACACGGTCATGAGAGTTAGTAACACTAGATGTTAAATGAACTCATCAGTGAACTCAGATGACAGGAAATCGCACACAGACGCAGACCTAAAAAGGTTCATTTGTGTGTGTGTGTGTGTGTGTGTGTGTGTGTGTGTGTGTGTGTGTGTGTGTGTGTGTCGTAGCTTTCCCAAATGACTGTTTTTTTATAACCAGAGCTAACATGGTTAGCAATGTTGCTGCAGTCATGCTAATGGGCCTCCGGGGTCCAGAAGTACCGGTGCGGTTCTAGATGGATTTATAGAGTGTATTATTTTAGATCAGACCTGTTATTTAAAAATGTGTGTAGGACATTTTGTTGCAGCTGTAAACGCAATTTTCCGTAATAATTAAGAACACGACAGTAAACAAAATAGTTCTTCACATTACTAGCAACAGCAGCTGCCTTGTTTTACATGTTGGAGCGACATGTTCTCAAACCTGAAGCGTGGAAAAATGCTGGGTGACGAAGCGTTTGTTTCCGGAACCCCCAGAAAACCTGATGTCTTGATTTTCTGTAATGAATTATGACAAAGTTCCTTAAGATAATGACAAACTGAACCCAGTTCATATTTATTTAGATGGTAAAGTGTAGTTAAACTGAATTTCTGCATTTTAATGCAGAGCCTGGCCAATACTTTTAACAATAAAGTGGGCATTTTTATCCATGCCATGATCCCCGTCTGGATGAACGCAGAACAACGATCAGTCAGAATCAACCAGAGCTATGCAGAGTTGTCCTTGTTAACACATTTCAGTTCAGCTTAACTTGGCTGAGCTCGGCTCAGTGTGGGTTGGGTAATCACAGCACTAACAATCTTTACCAGACACAGACAAACACAACACAACAATAACAGAGACCTTTCTGCTCAGTCTCTGGGTTTTTGTAGAACTTTGAACAGCAGGCAGCGAGGCAGCATGAAGAAAAGCTCTGGAGCAAACGGCTACTCCACCCCCTAGCCAATCAGTGGCCAACAGTGGCTCAGTACACTAGGAACCACAGCAATGCAGGTACTGAAGAGTTGGGGTAAAATACCAAACAGTGCAGCTGAAAAGGCTAACCAGCTGACACGAACCCATCTGAGTTACTCTGAGTAATGAGGTGCATAAATGATTTAGCTTTTTATCTCATTCTTGTGCAGAAAAACTTTAAGTTTTAAAATTAAAATAATTTTAAAATTGCCCCATGTTTTCACTTTTGACTTTCTTTCAAAATAGCAATCAATCAATCAAATTTTATTTCTAAAGCGCTTTTCAAACAAAGTGTTATTCAAAGTGCTTTACAAAATGACCCCAGATTCCCATAACAGGTTAAAAACATTAACAAACATATGCAATCACACGCACACACACACACAGACTCACACACACACACACAAGTAAAAATTATGTTAGGCTGAGTCCAGATGAGCCAAGTATGGTAACGCAAGGAAACACCATCAGAGGAGCCGTCTGTCCCGGCAGCATCAGGTCTTCCACACTAAGTCAGGGCGCTCATTGGAGGGGGGGCATAGACCCCCACCCATAGAGCGCCCAGGAAGCTACAGTCGACCACCGCTCCCGGGGCAGAGGGCCCCCACAGAGGAAACACTGGATTAAAATGAGTAAAAATGTAATAAAAGAGCTAATATAAATGACAAAAATATCAGCTTGTTTCTTTTTACTGTGAAAACCAATGGAACAAATGAGTGGATGGATGGATGGATGGATGGATGGATGGATGGATGGATGGATGGATGGATGGATGGATGGATGGATGGATAGGTGGATGGATAGGTGGATGGATGGATAGGTGGGTGGATGGATGGATGGATGGATGGATGGATGGATGGATGGATAGATGGATGGATAGATGGATGGATGGATGGATAGATGGATGGATGGATGGATGGATGGATGGATGGATAGGTGGATGGATGGATGGATAGGTGGATGGATGGATGGATAGGTGGATGGATGGATGGATGGATGGATGGATGGATGGATGGATGGATGGATGGATGGATGGATGGATGGATGGGTAGGTATTAAAAGTGTTTTATTTATCTGAAAGCCTAGGAGTCATTTTGAATATTTCTGAATTACTTGGAATCAAAACCTTGTTAATGTCCAACAATAAAGTTATAAAAGCTTTCAAAACCAAAACAATCACTTTACAATATTTTATAAATATTATAAGTAAATCTTTAAGTGTATCATCTCAAACACCTGCAAAAGTGATCTTTTCCTACATGGGAATAAACTTTTTCTGTCGCTGAAGCACCTTTTGCAGGAAAGCCTGATCATTCTGAAATATGACATTTGAACTGATAATAATAAAGAAGGCTTATGGCGTTTGGATGTGAGAAGCTGCACATGCTCTGTGTCATCGTTACAGCTCTGCTGTAAAGATGAGTGGGTGGATGATCATGGTGATCAGGAGGCAGACAGAGATGTGTGGACTGGTGTTTACCTCAGGTAGTGTAACAAAAGAAAACGATTTTCTCCAGATTCATTTTACTCTTAAAAGTGCATCACGAGGTCCCAGAGCTGTGCCAGAAGAGCAGTCTACGTGTGACTCTGACGCACAGCTGCAGTTATTCATGGCCTCCACAAATAAAACAAGATGAAACACAAATTAGAATTTGGAAATGATCCCATAATTATTCTACTTCTGGTGGGTTAGGGTTAGGGTTATTGTGTGTTGAATTAGGCTCTTTTGTCACCTCAAGTTAATTTTATATCAAGCATAAACAGTTCTGGAAACTTGTACATCTGGTAGTAGGATTTTATCAGGAAGCTCAGGTTTATTGGTGGTTGAAAACTTTAGCTTGCTTTGCTTTCTTTCCTGGAAAGGTGATATCATGACTTTATTATGAATTATTTATTCATTGCTTAAATTAAAAGAATTGAAACTTGTATTCTGATATTTAGCACAGAAGCACAAACAACAGTCAGGAGCATTCATAATAAAGTGTGTATCAGCTTAGATCAGACGTGGGTAATGTCGTTAGAGCCCAGAGGTTCTGCTCCTGCATAGAAGGTCATGTTTTAAACACTGCATTTATGAACCCCTGTAAACAGACCGTTCAATACTTAGCATTGCAGAGTTTGGTTCATAACTGTCATTTTAATTTCATCTGGACTGTCTGAGGGGTCGTTAGTGGGAGCAGTGAGACAATCCAGAACAGGAAGAGCAGAGTTAAAGGACAAACTCTTCGACCAGCAGCTTCTCAGCTACACATTAGTATTCATAAGGATATGGCCCCTGGACCTTTTCTCAGTCTGGTATCATCTTTAAAGATAATGGTGGTCTATACCCTGTCTACCCATGGGTTTGAATGGATTTATCTTCATTTTAATTGTTTTCCAAATTTTCTTCCCAGTTTGAAAGTTGTAAAGTTACTTTGACCAACAATGCTCCAGTTCTCATGTTAATGTTAAAGGGGCCCAATACCTTGTTTGTTCCACTCTATTATGAGCCGTTTCTGGAAATATGTACTATCATACTATTATCATGTAACAGCCCATGCTTTGAAACCCCTTGCTGTCTCACTGTGCAAAAGTAGACAGTCTGGACCACTGCCCTCTCGGTAGTGCTCTCTTCCTGTATATACTAAGCAGTGGCGGTTTTACCATTAGACATAGGTCGGCGGCCGCCTGGGGCCCCCTTGTGTTGGGGGTCCCCTAGCCCTGACCGCCGGCACCCCTCTGTTAATGCCACAATATTCTTTTTACCAACCTGTCGCCGCAGACGGGATTGGACATGCACACTTCTCATTACCATAATTCCTGAACTGTTCAAGATATCTGTAAATTTCCAAAAGTGCCGAAAAGACTAAAAATAGGGCTTTTCGTGCATATACAATATATTACGGTAGCCACCGGGATTCCCTGTCTTGAGCGCAACGAATTACAACACAGATTCAGAGATGTGCTGAGTTTGTCATCCAAAATGCTTCGTTTTATAACTTTTGAACGGCTGATCAGATTCAAAAAATTCCAACGGTTCCTAAAAGTACATAAAAGCAGCTTTCCGATGATTTAAAGCATGAAGCAATCAGATTTATGGAAATCCTGCTGTACAGCCTGGGGGGGGGGGGGGGGGGTAATTCCACGTAGAACCGCCACTGATCTGAGGCATTCATATACAATAGATCTCCAAAATCCAGAATAGACAGAAATGTTACCATAACTAGTCAGGGTTTTTTGCCTCAAAAGAAAAACAGTTTATTTTGAAAAAAGGAACCTAGTCTGAGTGTGAGTTTCTTCACAAGATTATCTATATAGGGCTTAAAGGAGAGGGAGTCATCAAGCCAGACACCAAGGTATTTGTATGTGTGGACCACCTCTATGATATTTCCCTCGAGAGTGGTTACTGAGGGCATACTCCTGTCAGGGTCAGTGGTGAGCGTTCCTTTCATTTTCCACATCACCCCGCTTCTCCTCCAGCTTCACTGGCTGCCAGTCAACTTCAGGGTTCATTTCAAGATCCTGGTTCTGGTCTATAGGGCCTTACATGGACAAGCACCATCTTACATTGGTGATCTTCTTAGTCCCTACACCCCCAGCAGGTCCCTGAGGTCCAGTGATCAAAGCCTACTGGTTGTGCAGCACCAGGCTAAAGACCAAAGGTGACAGATCATTTGCTGCTGTGGCCCCCAGACTCTGGAACTTTCTCCCCCTGAGCCTGAGATCAGTGGACTCAGTGGACTCCTTTAAAAAGCAGCTGGAGACTACCTTGTTCAAGCTGGCTTTTGTATGACCTTCTTCACCCTCTCCTTATTCTGCTCTGCCTTCCTCAGGATCCACTGATTTCCCTCTTTCCTATTCACTCTCTCTCTTTCTTAACATTTTTTATCACAATTGTCTATTTTTTGCTCATTTTAAATATATTTTTAATCATTTTCAAAATTCTTTTTTATACTTTTACATTTTTAGTTTTGGCGAAGCGCCTCGTGATTTTTATCTTGAGGGTTAGGGTTAGCTAATGAAAAAGATCTCCCTGTGCTCATGATTGCAGGTGGGTGTGTCTGGGAGCTTCCAGTTGCAGCTGAACTCTCATCAGCCTGGCCAGGGGATAAGAACTGCAGTGAGACACTCATTTGGCGCTGGATGAGTACTCACACTGGTATCAAAAACTTGTGCTGGGTTCTACTCAAGCCACTAAGCCTTGATCTTGTAAAGCTCTCACAGTCTTGTATTCACAGCACTGCCCCGCCTTGTTTCTCCTTGACACCATCACTGCAGGCTATAGCTAAGACCTTTATATCTATTTGTCCTCATGTCTCACCGTTGTTCCCCTGGCCACAGCTCCTCCCCTGCCTCGTCCCTCGCCTGTATGTCCTTGGGGAAACCACAGCAACCCTCCACATCTGAACTCCTGGCTCACCCTTTTTGGACCACGACCTCCCCTTCTGGACCAGACTCTCCTCTCAGAACCGTAAGCCCATTTTTCTTACATTTTCCCCCTAAGGGGGCTGGTTCCTGAAAAGGTTCTAGGAACGGGCTTCTATGCTTACATCACAGGATCGTCGGCTAGCAGTGCCTACACCACGCTCAGGACAATCCAGACTCTTCTCATGCATCGTTCCACAAATGTGGAATGACCTACCAAGCACTACCAGAACAGGGGCTTCCTTTTCAATTTTCAAGAAACTCCTGGAGACCCTGCTCTTCAGAGAGCATCTTCTAACTAGCACCCTCCCTGCACCCGTCCCCCCCTCTACTGTCCACTCCTTGTTCCCTACTCTCCATGATTGATGTCAAGTTGTTGTTGTAGTTGTTGTTGTTGTTGTTAGCCTCAAGGGCAACATGCTGATTATCACTTGTAAGTCGTTTTGGACAAAAGTGTCTGCTAAATACATGAACATAAACTACAAAAGGTTCCTACAGTTGGAAAGGGCCTCATGTTCTGGACCGAGACCCGAAGATTCCCCAGCTCATCATTTGAAGCTGCGCTCTTAATTTTCCCTTAATAAAGGAAACTAACAAACTTCTGTTTACATTGTAATTGTCATGACTCCCATCTTTCAGCCTTCATTCAGCACACCTGGTCCCCTCATCAAGCTACAGCCAAGCCCTGTTTTCCCTAGCAACCTCAGTCAGCACGTCATCAGCGTCATCCACTTCACCTGCTCCTGTCTCTTCAGCTCATCACACACACCTGCTTCCCCTGCTATATATTCACCAGCCAGCCACCAGTTCTCTGCCAGATTATTGAAAGCTTCTTGCCAGTAAATCTTCCAGCATTCGATCTACCTGATCTCAGCCTTCGGACCTCGTTTTTCTCCTGACCCCTGCCTTGAACTCTGCCTGCCATCACGACCCTCGCCTGTCTTCTACCACGTCTCCAGCCTGCTCCCTGTACCCGCTTGTGCCGATCTGGTTTTGACTCACACCTGCCCTCCGACTCTGTCTCCTGCCTCGTCCTCCTCGGGTAACTCCTCATCAAAATAAAGATTTTTAAGGAACTTTACTGTGTTTGGCATCATTACGGGTCTTCTGAGTTCTGTTCGTGACAGCAATCTGTCTCCTGGTTTTGGTTCTGCATGTCATGGGTCAGACCCTTACTCCCGAACATGACAACCTGGAGGTCATCTTTAGAGTTTGAAAAAAGCATTAGCTTAGTCTTGTCAGCATTGAAGACCAATTTTAACTGCAGAAGTGTTTGTTGGACCTCATTAAAAGCTTTCTTTAAGAATTCAACAGTTTTAGTGGGGGATGTTTCAAAACAGCAAATGATTGTGTCATCAGTGTATAAATGTATGTTAGCATCTTCTGTCCTATGTCATTAATATACATAATGAACAAGAGGGGTCCCAGAACTGAACCCTGTGGTACTCCCTTGTGGACACTCAAATTCTAAGGACAACCCATCATATTTAACACATTAAGTTATGTCCAAATAGTCTGTAAACCATGAAATTGCAAATCCAGACAAGCCCAAACAATAAAGCTCATGTTTTAAAACAGCATGGTCTACAGTGTCAAATTCTTTTGACAGATCAATAAAAAGTGAAGCACAGTACTGCTTTATATCCAGAGCAACAAGTATGTCATTGATCACCTTTGTAGCTGCAGTGATGGTGCTGTGGTTTTTTATGAAACCTGATTGCAGACTTGAGAGAAGGTCATTTGAATATAAAAGTCTTTCAACTGCTCACTTACTAGGGTCTCTAGAACTTTTGCCAGTACACACAGATTGGGTATTGGTCTATAATTTGTTAACAGAGGTGGGTCACAACCTTTTAATAAAGAAGACACAAAAGCCAACTTCCAAACTGATGGTTTTTGTTTGTTTTTGATAGGTTAAAAAGAACTGTAAGAGGCTCTGCTATGAAATCAGCAGCCACTTTCAAAAGATATGGTTCTATCTGGAAGGGCTTCCTGGGATCCAGAGTTCTAATAATTGTATGCACTTCCTCTACAGTAAATTGAACAAAGTTAAAAGAGGCACCAGGGTTCATTTGGGAATCTATGCAGGGGGACACAGGGGTTGTTCCAGTCGAAGTAGACACTGAACCAGATTGTTAAAACGGTTTAAAACCTCAGTTTTATCAGACACTGGGACACAGTCGTTTAGGACAAACTTTGAAAGAGCATGAGAAGTTAAGTTGTCAGATAAAGGCTTAATAACTTTCCAAAATTTCTGTGGATTATTTAGGATCCCACTTGTGACAGATAAATAACAGTCTGATTTGTCACCACTTCTGTTCATAACCTTTATGGACAGGTGCAGCCAAGGTGTTGAGAAGATCTGTTTAGGTGGCCTAAGGATCCGGGGTCTCTTATGCACAAAACGGGGTCAGAAAACTGCGTAAGCAACTTTCCATGCAAACTTTGGGATTTATGAAAGAAAACGTAGCGGAAAAATGTGCGCAACTTTAAGTTGACTAAGGACCTGGCTGACGCACATGTTGGACATGGAGCACCTGCAGTGCTGCTGCTGAGAAGGATAAAGTTATGAAATCCTGCAGCATTATCACTTGTACTGCGTCGTTTTCACACAGAACAAGACCCCCCACATGCACACACACACACACACACGTACACACACACAGCCTGAAGCGCAGAATACAGAATGCAGAATTTCAGCAGGGGGACAGAATGAGACAGAAAATCATGCGTCTGTGACAGTGTGCTGTCACCGTGACCCGATTGATCATGCACCTTGGTTACGTGTACAGGGGAGATCTGTGTTTGGGTGACTGGTTAGCGTGTGTGACTGTCACCCGGGAGTCAGGGGATCGAATCCTGATTGGACCATTTTTTTTATATCCGCCACAGATCTCTCTGAAGAACTCATCATCGACGGCTTCAGCAACGCTGTGCCACTCCGTGGATTTTCTCTCATTTATTTTGCAAAAGCACTTCCTTTATTTCTCCACCTCACCCACAAGTACCTCAACTTCTGCTTGTGAAATAGTGCTTCCTTGATCTGCATTGGTCAACGGTCGCCATTTCATTGGCGGAGCGCTGCAACAGCCGGCTTATGTATATGCATGAGATCCACAAGGCACTTTGCATTGACTATTTATGGCAGTAAGTGGGCATGGTGAGGGCGGGATGTGACAAAAATGCAGCGGAGAACCTTTCTAGATAGTTTCTGATTTATGAAGCAGAGATTGCATGCAGCTGTGCATACACCATGTTTGATAGATCACAAACCTACTTGGCGTAAGTACTTTTTTTTGCTGAGCTTAAGTACGGTTTTAGTATGGATTCTACGCAACCTGATTTCAATTAGCAGGTGATAAACAGGCTTCTGCAGAGCCTGATGAGCTGCTGCACAGGGAAATCGAGTGTTTCAAATTAGAGAAACCACTAAAACTGGCTGGATAACAGACGTCCAGGCCCAGAATTGAGTACCCCCTGGTCTAGTGTGAAGCAGCTGGGATGACGATCAGCAGCTCCAAACCTGAAACCATGATCGGAAAAGGATAGACGTATCTCCAACAGCAGGACATCAATACGCGGATTGGTGCTGTTCGTCTGTCGTAGTGAAGAGAGATCTGAAGACTCAGGTGGTAATGATGACATTAGAAAATAACAGTCAGAGATGCTAAAGCATCTGCTCTACTTGCTGGCTCTGGACAGATGGCCCTATGCTACATGCACCTGAGAGAAAGTTCACTTTGTCAATCATTTTAACTTTTTCTGGGATTACAGACACTTTTTACAAGGCAGATGGGATTTGCGTGAACAAATGTGGAGTGAAAATGTTCATTTAAAACCTTTTGCACATCCTGAATCATTCATCTGCCTGCCTACCAAGAGACAAGAGGACAGCATGTACACTGTCACAAAGGGAAGCTCACCTTGCCAAGGACAACCAAAAAGGAGAATCAAAACAACAATGGCTACATGTGCAGGTCATTTATCAGCAAAACAGATAGTTGTTAAACTTCCTTTCACAAATGAAAGTACCATGTCCACGCTCTTAAGATAGTGATGTTCAAATTCAGACACTTTTGGCAAATTACTAGCTGTGTTAATATATTTACTAAATATTTACTATTTATGCATAATGTTAATGAGAATAAATCAGAATCAGGGATCTTTATACATCACAGGGAACTGCAAATGCACTGCTACCCACCGTGTCAGAGGCACAAACAGCATCAAATAAATATCTAATTTAATAAGGAAGGATTTGTCATGTGCAAAAGGTAAGGTCTAATGGCTGCGGGAAGGAAATGTTTCCAGTGGTGTTCTGTGAAACTCTGTGTACAGGTCAGTCTGTGCCTAAAAGTGCTTGCCATGTCCAGCCATAACAGTGTGAATGAGCGACCAGTGGTTCTCATAATGAACCAAGTTCTGCTATCTGCCACTGTTTCCACAGTGACGAGTTCCACACCAGTGACAGACGGACGGACGGACTAGTGGATGGATGGATGGATGGATGGATGGATGGATGGATGGATGGATGGATGGATGGATGGATGGATGGATGGATGGATGGATGGATGGATGGATGGATGGATAATGGTAAATGACCTGTATTTATATACCATACCATACCAACTTTATTTATAAAGCACATTTAAAAATGGCATGGCAGCCGACCAAAGTGCTGTACAGAATAAAAAGTAAAAACACAATATAAAAACAAAACACGGTCAACAATAAAACACACAACAAGGCAGATAATCACGGTCAATAAAAAGACACATAGTAAAATAATAAAAGTCAGGGATTTTAAAATGCCTGGTCGTAAAAGTGAGCCTTAAGTAGCGACTTGAAACGGAAGAGGGACGGTGCCAGCCTCACTGAAAGAGGAAGAGCATTCCAGAGTGTCGGAGCAGCATAGACAAAAGCACGCTGTCCCCGCGTTTTGTATTTCCTTGTTGGAACGTGAAGCAGCAGGCAATCAGCAGATCTCAATGCCCGGTTTAGCACATAACGAGTCACAAGATCAGACAGGTAATCCGGAGCCAGATCATTCAGGGCCTTAAAAAATAAAATCAGGATTTTAAACTTGACTCTGAAGTTTATGGGTAGTCAGAGGAGCCGCGCCAGTACAGGTGTGATATGGTCTCTTCTAGGGGTGTTTGTTAAAAACCTGGCTGCCGCGTTATGTACGACATAACACTTCTAGAGTCCTGGAAACCCCCAAGCTTTACAACACAATCAGTCATTCACACTCTTATGGTGATGAGCTACACTGCAGCCACAGCTGCCCTGGGGCACACTGACAGAGGCGAGTCTGCCGTACACAGGCACCACCGGTCCCTCCGAACACCACCAGCAAGTGTCTTACCCAAGGACACAACAGCAACAGTCTGAGTGGGGCTCGAACCTGCAACCTTCTAATTACGCGGCGAGCACTTAAAGGTAAACTATGTAAGAATTGAGTAACAGTAACATCCTGTGGTCAGATTTGGTTACTGCGGTTTCAGTTTCTGGGGATGCCATGTAGTGATAGGAAACTAAAGTTTATGTTTTAAACATGAAATCCTATCTCTGTTTTCACAGTTATGAACTAGTTTAAATATATATACTATATCATACCAAGTTTATTTCTATAACACATTTTAAAACAGCATGACAGCTGATCAAAGGGATGAACAAAGACACAAGATACAACAATGAAAAAAAGAACAGCACAAAAATAAATAAAAATACAGTGAGATGCAATTATAAAATCAGTGTTCACAGCAAGATAATATAATATAGCAATATACTGTATGTAGTGACTATCAAGTCCTACTTTTAGTCACCCTTGGGTGCGAGTGGAGGCAATGACTCGCTTCAACAATATTGTCCAGGCAGAAAGCAGGTTTGGGTTTATTGTCCCATTTACTGAATATGTTGACGATCACAGTGATGCAGGGTCCAGAATGGCCATTTCATGTCAAGGTTTATGTAAATGATGAAAATTATAACGGCGAATTAGATGTGGCATATGAAACCAAACGAAGCGGTAAAAACCGTGTGACCTCCCGTCACCCAAAAAACGCCAGTGCACTGCCACCGCAACACCTTTATAGGCTCCGCAGTGCCACCAGTGGTCAAAGGAAATACAAACCATAGTGCAATATACTGAAATGTACATAAAACATTATCAAAATAAATTTAGACCATAATATAATCTAAACCAAAACAATATTGGCTCCTACACACTGGCCCCAATTGTGTAGACAGCACAGTTAAATAACAAAATAAGGAGCCAAAAAATGTCCCATGTAGTCCCATGTAGTATCTTCTCTCCATCTTATACAGCTGCTTGAAGAAGGCAGATCTTCGAGATGGGCCTCTCCAGCTGTCCGGTCTTCGTTTTCAGCTAAACTGCTTGAACAAGACCATTTTTATCAGGATAAGTGTTGAGTATTCTTCCAAGAATCCAAGATCCACAAGGCGCAGTATGATCCATCACCACAATGACATTTCCCACTGTAAAGTTTCTTTGAGGCTTAGACCATTTTTGTCTTTCTTGTAGCAAAGGTAGGTACTCTCTTGTCCACCTTTTCCAAAACAAGTCTGCCAGATACTGAACCTGCTTCCAGCGTTTTCTGATGTAGCAGTCTCTCTCTTCAAATACACCAGGAGCTAGAATAGGGTTCCCTTTGAGCAGCAGAATGTGATTTGGCATAACAGCTTCCAGATCATTTGCCTCATCAGAGACTTTAGTTATGGGGCGATCATTTAGAATGGCTTCCACTTCACATAAGAAGGTTTGTAGATTTTCATTGTTCAGTGACTGCTGTTGAAGGACAGAAAATAATACTTTTCGAACTATTCTAATAAGACGCTCCTAAACTCCTCCATGATGGGATGCAGCAGGTGGATTAAACGTCCAGTCAATCTCTTTTGAAAACAGAAATTGATGAATCTTGTCCTGTTCCACTGATGCCAAAGCCTCTCTCAGTTCACATTCTGCACCAACAAAATTTGTGCCATTGTCTGATCTCATTTGGCGAACTGGACCTCTTCGACATATAAAACGTCTTATGGCACTGATGCAAGAATCAGTCGTTAGTGAGTGTGCCACCTCCAGATGTGTAGCCCGGCTTGCCATGCAGGTAAAGATTACTCCATATCCTTTGACCATGGTATGTCCTCTTTTTACCTCTATGGGCCCAAAATAATCCACACCTACGTTAGTGAATGGTGACAAATCTGGACTGATGCGTTCTTCTGGCATATCAGACATTTTCTGCCAAGATGGCTGTGCTCTTTGTCGTTTACAAACAACACATTCAGAGATGATCTTCCTACAAGCTGAGTTGGCACTAGTAATCCAGTAACTTTTTCTAAGAGCTGATAGCATGTGGTTTCTTCCTGCATGCCCAAGCTGCTTGTGTATGTGCTGCAAAAGAAGCTTGGAAACATGTTGGTCTTTGGTGAGAATAGCAGGATGTTTCTGCTCCTGGGGTATAGCTGAGCGGCGAAGTCTTCCACCCACTCTCAGTAAACCATTCTTGAGTATTGGATCTAGTTTGTAGATGTTGCTCCTGGTCTTCACGACAGAAGCACCACTCTCCAAGGTGCTGATTTCTTCTTTGAATCCTTTTGATTGACAGTACCAGATGAGATGAAGAGATCGTTCACTGACAATGTTTGTGTGCGAACAGCTTCTCTGGCTCTGTTCATGTTTTCTTGTGCTTTCTTAGTGAAAGTCGATACATCGGCAGCAGGGAGTGAAGCCTCAAATTCTTTCCTTTTTTGACTAAGATCCAGCAAGATGGCCTTTAGCTTGAGAAACCAAGCAACTGAAGTTTTTAGCTTTCTCCAACTTGAAAAATAATGAATGAACCTTGAAGTAGGATCATCGGCCTGTAAGCTAAGAACATTCATCATAACTTCGCCTTTAACTTCTGGGTCCTCTAAAGAAACATGCTTTGGGTTAAAAACCTCTTGCCAGTCCTTTTCTGGCTTCTGAAGAAAGGCTGGACCTGTGATCCACCTTTGACAGGCCATGAAGTTATGTGTGGTAAGTCTTTTGGATGCTTCATCGGCTGGGTTAAGCTTAGAAGCAACGTATCTCCACTGCCATACATCTGTAGCTTCCCTTGTTGCAGCCACCCTATTTGCAACGAAGGTGTAAAATCGTTTGTTCTCATTGTGTATGTATTTCAGCAGCGTCTGACTGTCCGTCCAGAAGCATGAGTATGTTAAGTCAAGTGACAGTTCCTTTCTTAACATTCTGTCAACTTTCAGAGCAAGCACAGCAGCGGTAAGCTCAAGACGGGGAATTGTTGTTTGTTTTAATGGAGCAACTCTAGCCTTGCCCAGCATAAAGGCCAGATGCACATTTTCTTTCTCATCCTGCAGTCGTAGGTAAGACACTGTACCATGACCATGTTCACTGGCATCCGCAAAATGATGCAGTTGAGCTTGTGGAGGTTCTTCAAAGTTTTTGGGTTTAATACAGCGATTCACTTTAAACTCTGTTATTTTTTGCAGATCTTGAAGCCATGAAGTCCATTGCTGTGACATTGTCTGGGAGACAGGCTCATCCCAAGACATTTTCTCCTGCACATCTCCTGCAGCAATAACGTTGGTAACAAAGTGAATGGTGCCAGGAAACCCAGTGGATCATAGATGGAGCTGCCCATTGAGAGAATGCCACGTCTGGTGTGAGGTCTTTCTTCCATCACTAGTTGAAAGATAAAAGTGTCACTCTCTGCACACCAGCTTAGGCCAAGAGCCTTTTCTACAGGCAGGCTATCCCGTTCCAGATGTAGTTGTCTTGTTGAATTGGAAGGTTTCTGTTCAGGAATGGACGATAGCACATCACGACTTGTGCTTGTCCACTTTGAAAGCTCAAATCCTCCTTTAGAACACAATTCAGTAAGATCTTCTGCCAGCTTTACTGCAGTTTCTTCCATGACAACAGATTCTAGACAATCATCCACATAAAAGTTATCATAGACAGCGTCAGTCACTTCTTTATGATAACATTCAATGTTGTCTGTAGCAGTTTGCCTCAGAGCATTATTGGCGCAACTTGGCGATGATACAGCTCCGAAGAGGTGAACTGTCATCCGGTACTCCATTGGGCTGACAGGCATGTCTCCTAATGGCCACCACAGAAAGAGCAGAAAGTCCAGATGCTTTTCTGACACTTTTACTTGATGGAACATGGCCTGGACATGTGTCATCAGAGCAATGTTTTCTTGCCTGAATCTGGTTAGAACACCGAAGAGAGAGTTGGTAAGGTCCGGCCCCTGTTGAAGCTGGCCATTCAAAGAAGAGCCTTTGTAGCTTGCTCCACAGTCAAAAACCACTCTCAAAGTCTTTTTCCTTGGGTGATAGACACCGTGGTGTGGAAGATACCAGACTTTTCCTTCAATACATTGTATGAAAACCTATCATGCTCCATATTTATTACAGTGGTGTAATAATAACAGAAAAAAATGTCTAAATAATTTCTTTTTTTTTTTGAATAAAAGTCTTTTACAGTAACTGTTTCAACTGAGAAAAGTCCCTGGTGAGTAAAGTGCAACAACTGTTCTGCAGCTTGGTGCCACTGCAGTGATGCATTAAGACATGTTAGTTTGTTTTTTGATCAAACAGCTCATTGATTGTCTGCAACACACCTGTCAAATGACAAGAATCTTTCTGTCACCTCCTGCTATTATTAATATGAGAAAATCACACTTAATCACTCATCATTTAGGTCTTCTGCAAAAGGAGCTGTGTGCTTGCAGCTGAATGCATCACATTGTGAGAAGGTGATTATGTGTTATTTGTCAGGAGATGTAATGACTGTCTCTTTATAGGAGTACGCCTCTTTGCTTCTTATGATCTTTTCTGTGGAATGCTCTATTAGCTCTTTTAACCACAATAAGTGATTTATAGAACTTTCTTTTTGCCAGACATTTTATTTATCTACATGGGACATCTGAAGTAAATCTTGTAGGTTTACTTTAGACGTACCCAAAAGACACACAGTTGCTATCCTGTGAAAGCAAACTTAAGAAAATCATCCACTTGCTCATTTCTACTAGAAAATCAAACATCTTTCTCTCCAGGAATATTTCAACTCCTCCTGGGAGAAGGTGTTCTCAGACCAAAAAGAATGAGTCTCCAGAGAGAGATGACTGGGGTCCATCTTCGTCTGATGCATCAAAGCAACTTGTAGAGTTAGCATGTCCTCCTCGTGTATGTATATATCTAAAAAAATTAAAATATCCCCATCTCACCATCCACGGGTGGTCTCATACTTCCAAGCTTGGGTCCTCTACTAAGAGGCCTGGGAGCTTGAGGGTTCTGCGCAGTATCTTAGCTGCTCCTAGAACTGTACTTTCCTGGACTGAGATCTCTGATGGTTTTCCTGGGATCTGCTTCAGCCACTCCTCCGACTGCCCCGATGACCACGGGCACCACCGATGTCTTCACTCTCCAGGCTTTCTGAAGTTCTTCTTTGAGGCTGTAGTACTTCTCTAGTTTCTCGTGTTTCTTTTTCCTGATGTTGCATCACTTGGTATCACCACATCAACCACAATAGCTGTCCTCCGTTGTTTGTCCACTTTTGGGCCATTCCCATCTGTACCAGGTTGGCCCGGGCCGGGTAGCGTAGGTTGTTTACATATCTGGGTGGCCTGGTATTTTTCCGGGCCAACCAAGGCTCATTCTCAGCCCTCTTCTCGAGGGGGTCTGCTTCAGGCCGACCAGGCCCAACACACCCACTGGTGACAGCAAATTCACACCTTCCATTAGAGCAAGCCTCTGATTGGTGGGTAGAATCAGCCCACACGGGCTTAAGGCAAGGATGTGTGGAATCAACCGGGCCAGGCTGGGGCCGACTGGGGCTACCCGGCCCGGGCCAACCCGGTACAGATGGGAATGGCCCATACCACAATGTCCGGTTTGTTCGCCATCACTATTTTGTCAGTCTGGATTTGAAAGTCCAACAGGAGCTTGGCTTTCTCATTCTCAACCACCTTAGGGGGTGTTACCCACTTTGACCTTGGAGCTTCCAGTCCATACTCCGCACACATGTTCCTGTACACGATGCCAGCCACTTGGGTGTGGAGTTCAATTCAGTTTATTTTTATAACGCCAAATAACGACAAGAGACATTTCAAGGCACTTCACAAAGCAAACATTCCAATACAGTTCAGGGGTCTCATTTATCAAACATGGTGCAGAATCCTTACTAAACCCGTCCTTAAGCTCAGCAAAAAAAATGTTCTTACGCCAAGTAAGTTTGTGACCTATAAAACATGGAGTACGCACAGCTTCACGCAATCTCCGCTTTATGAATTACAAACTACCTAGAAATGTTCTCGGGTGTTTCTGAATCCCACCCCGCCCTCAACACGCCCACTTTCTGCCATACATGGTCAATGCAAAGTGGCTTGTGGATCTCATGTATATACATAAGCCAGCTCATTGCAGCGCACCACCATTAACGATGGCGACTGCAGATCAAGGAAGCGCTATTTCACCTAAGCAGAAATTGAGGTACATGTGGGTGAGGCGGAGAAATGAAAGGAAGTGCTTTTGTAAAACAAATAAGAGAAAATCTACGAAGTGGCACAGCATTGCTGAAGCCGTCATTGCTGGGTTCTTCAGAGAGATCTGTGGTGGATATTTTAAAAAATGGTCTCATCTTGTTGGTCAAATCTCGTTGTTTAACCCCCAGTGACTCTGGATGAAGCTTCCAACGAGGCATCCCCAGGCGGCGACCAAAGATGTGGCTGCAGGGTCAGCCTGTCTCACCAGTGCGCCTCGGACGCATGGAGCACCTGGAAGTGGCCGGGTGCTAACTGATGCTGTCCTGCAGGCACAGAAGGACATGATTAGTGTGGTGAACGAAGTGCGAGAAGAACTGCGCAGAATGTGTGATGTCCTGACTGAAATTTCAGGAACACTTAAAGAATTGACAAGAAAATAAAAGATGAAAATCATGCCTTCTGTGTTGGTTCTATAAATGACATGTGGTAGGGCGGAGAGACGAGGGCCTGGGCGGGATCCGATCCCCAAACTCCCGGGTGAGGGTCATGCATGCTAACCAGTCAGCCAAAGGGACATCTTCTTCGGCCAAGTAGCCAGGGCGCATGATCAGTCGGGTCAAAGTGATAGGACGCTCACACTGTCACAGGCGCATGACATTCTGTCTCATTTTGTATTCTGCGCTTCAGGCTGTGTGTGTGTGTGTGTGTGTGTGTGTGTGTGTGTGTGTGTGTGTGTGTGTGTGTGTGTGTGTGTGTGTGTGTGTGTGATATCAATTTTAGCCTTGTTTATTTAGTCTTTATTTAACCAGGAAGGTCCCATTGAGATTAAAAACCTCATGTTCACGGGAGTGCTGGTCAAGAGGCTGAAAACATGACAGTTACATTAGTTTTAGCTACACAGACATGTTATTTACTAAATTACAGAAGGCAGTTACAACGCAGGGAATCTGTCTCAAGGGCTCTCAGTCTGGTTTTAAATTGTCCTTATATGTAACTACATCCTTATGAGCTGTCTTTAGTGAGCACAAAGACAACTTTGTTGTACACCTGTGCAATGAAACAATCTTTTATCTAGAATTTCTGAAAATATCAGAAATGTAAATAACAGGTTCATTCCATTAGGTATTTTATTCGTTTTTATTTACTTTTACATATAATCAGAAAATTTAAATATGATGTAAGTCATTTTACATTCCTAACAAATAAAAAACACACTTTGAAAAATCCCCCCGTGGCTTTTGGCTTGGGTCTGGGTGCCCCCTAGTGGTGAATACATGCAACTGATACAAGTCTGATCACATCAGTCCGCGTTTTATTATTGTTTATTTAATAGGGACGGATCGTGTCTTCATTTTATTAATACCAATGCAAGTAGCAGTAATAAAATCATGTTTAACATGAGGTAATGCAACAATCAGTACAATATATGAGGTCATTTTGGTGAATTTAAGCATAGCAACATCTCTCCCTTCAGGAAACCAGGAAATAGCATCTAGGATTACATAGTATGGTCTGTATTTTCTCATCGTGGATTGGGCGATCAAAGTTTAAAATGAGTGGCTGAGAAGACCTTTGGGAGTGGCCTGCAAAACGCCGTACACCTGTCCTGAGCACGCGCTAGAAGTGCCTGCAGTTCGGCGTTCAATTATTAGAATAAAACGTCGTTTTTTTTTACTGCGCTCTGAAAGACTAGTTGAAGACGGCGTGCAACATGGCGTTCAGACGGGTTTTCCGCCGCTTTTTTCGGCGTTTTAAGTATAAAGACGGCGATTAAGACGCCGTTAAATGTCCTACGTGTTAAAAAGTGGGCGATTAGTGATTCGACCGGCAGTTCCGAATGTTTCTCGTTTGTTTTCACTCATCAGCCACAGATCGCTGCTCTCGCTCACAGCAGCTGGGCTTCCTACCGTGGTGACTCACTCACATGTTCCCTCTCCTACATTAGTTGGTGACGCGGTGAATTAAAACATTAGGAATCCTAGTATTTTAATTCACCGCTTCACCTGTTTGTGAGACAACCCTCCTCTATAACCAGGTTACTTGCACGGAAGCCTGGAAAGGCCAAAATTCCTCAAACATTTTTTTCCCCATCCTGGCTGATATGAATTAATAGAATAGAATAGAGTAGATTGTATTAGTCACACAGTGGGGACATTACACAGCAGCACACACACTTACAGACACAGATTACAGTAAAACTGATTCCAGCCATGTTTGCTTTGATAACTTCATGCTAATGAACACATGAACATAATCCTCTGTTTAGTGGACGCAATTACATCATGAAGTTATCTTAACATGATATTTTTTCTTGGCAGGAAATAATAACTGGTAATATTATGAATGGCATGATATTGCTCACCCCTAGATGGAATTTTAATACATTTACATTAATTATAATTAAAAGTTCCATGTGTGGCATGTAGCTGTAATGCTTTACTGCAGATAGATAGATAGATAGATAGATAGATAGATAGATAGATAGATAGATAGATAGATAGATAGATAGATAGATAGATAGATAGATAGATGGATGGATGGATGGATGGATGGATGGATGGATGGATGGATGGATGGATGGATGGATGGATGGATGGATGGATGGATGGATGGATAGATAGATAGATAGATAGATAGATAGATAGATAGATAGATAGATAGATAGATAGATAGATAGATAGATAGATAGATAGATAGATAGATAGATAGATAGATAGATAGATAGATAGATAGATAGATAGATAGATAGATAGATAGATAGATAGATAGATAGATAGATAGATAGATAGATAGATAGACGGACGGACGGACAGACAGATGATAGGTGAAGAAGTTCAGGAGAGTTGGGTGTTAAATTTTCCTCACGAAAATATTTTTTTTAAACAAAGGTCAGTTCCCTCTGTAAAGTCAGAGGTACGGAAGAGGATTAGGGCCCCTGAAAAGAAAAAAAAAGAAAAAGATTTCTGACTTTTTCCCCAGAATTCCCTGATTAAAAGTCAGAATTCTGATTTTTTTAAAAGTAAGAATTCTCTTGCTTTTCTTGTCAGTGGCTCCAATCATCTTCCGTACGGAGTTGAATTAAATCAATTAAATGTAGAGCACAAAAGCCTCAATATTAATAATCCTCCCCCCCCCCCCCCCCCCGCACTCTAAAACAGTCGGCGAATTGTCCACTCCCGACCCCATGACCCCGTCTCACTCTTTGAAATGTTCAAAAGTTGGCAGCCCTTCTATAATTGATACCGTTTTTTCCCTACACACTGTGCGTGATGCGCGTTTGGGGAGCACAGGCGCTGGTTAGCGTGAGAGATTGGAGGTGTGGCGTGAGAGCGTGTGAAGAGGGTCAAATGCGTGTGTCTCACGCTCAGTGCGTGTCAGTTGGCAGCTTTGAACTGTTTTTTTTTTTTCTGAAAAAAATTTCAAGAGAAATTAGGAACTGTCTAAAATCTGACCTCCTTTGCCACGGACTTTGAAATGTAACGGACTGGCTTCCGGCGAGTAATAGTCACGTGCTTCCGCAAATTTCATCGTCTGCGCTACAAACATTAAAAACTACCTATTTCATGTCTGTGGTCTGTACCTGGATATTTTAGCTCTTGTGTCCTGCTTTTCGCTCCAGAGCAACCGGAACTACTAATCAGTAGCTGGTAGCTGCGTGCTGGTTTATTTGTTCCTGTTTGTTTTCGCCACATTCCCGCGTTAAGCTAAGCGCTCGGTGCTAAGCTACTTCTCTGTTCTCCACGGATACGTTCCTGCGGTTCAATGAGTTACTCCGACTACGACTCAGACGGATACGTGTCAAATGAAGATGCGGACTACATCCCTTCAGGTGAGAGCTCGTGTTGTGCTCGGGATAAAAGCTAAAGAAGTGCTTGGTAAATCGGAGACTAGCATGCTGACAGGATTATGACTGTCTTGGTAATAACAACAACAAGGAAGCAGTTTATTCACAGATTTGACTTCCAGAGTGTCCTTAGTGAGACCCAGGTATCCGTGGTCACATCAGACGAAGTGTTGTAAGCCTGTGTCTCGTGGCTTTGCTTCATTATTGCCTCCTGCGCCGTTTTCTAGATGATAACCTCAGCGAGGATGATATTAACGAATGTGAAAAAGAAGAAGCTCTGCATGAAGATGAAAGCGTACCATATCCTGACAGGAAAGGCAAGAAAAAGGGCATAAAGTAAGGGGCTCCACGTGTACGTCATCCACAGAATTTGCAGGAAGTGATGAAATAATTAAAAAAAAAACTCATAACTTCACAGAAGTAGGAGGAACAGAGCACAGAGGTTAAACGAAGAGGAGACGGTCGGAAGTGGGGCTGAAAAGGCGCGGCTAGCCCCACACGCCGGTGGTGATGAAGAAACACAGAAGAAAAAATCTGATGACCTTTGGGCCAGTTTCCTGTCTGATGTTGGAACCAGACCCAAAGACTCGGCACCTTCTGCTGAGTCTGGAACCAACAAGGAGGTAACCCGAGACAGAACAGTGTTTCCATGTGTCTGGGTAGTAAAAAGGGCTGGTGCTTCTCTGCTAAAGACAACCAGCCATGTGCCAGCATATAAAAACTCTGATCTGTTCTTTTATCTGTGTTTTTAGATGCATTCTTCAGTGTTGCAGACTCCTCCTAAGAATACAGACACAAAAGCTGCAGGACCAGAGAAAATCACCATCACTAAAGTGTTTGACTTTGCTGGAGAAGAAGTCAGGTCTGCTTTACCATCACTAACTCCAAGATAACACTTTAGAGGCTTTCAACCCCATCTTTATGTTGTTGTTTTTTTAAATGTTTAAGTGCTTTTTCATCTCAGTTCAGTATAAACCTGTGAGAGACACAAAGGGGAGTGCTTTATTCTTATTGGCTGAACAGTTTGTAGCCGGAACACTTGCCGTGTTCAGCTGCACCTGCAGTGAGCAGGGTCAGAACCGGCAGAGACACAGACAGGACCAGCACATGCACCCCCATTTCAACTAGAATGTGTATTATATTGTGTGAACACACACACATGTGGATTTTAACAGTGTTGGTGTCTCTTCTTGAGGGTGCATAAAGAGGTATCAGCAGACTCCAAGGAAGCCAGGAGTTTTCTGAAGAGCCAGAACAGTCAACAGGACGAGACCAAGAATGGCGAGAACTCGTCCCTCTGTCCCCCGTCTCTTCCTGGTCCCAGGTAAAACCCGGGTGTGTAGAAAAGTAAAAGATGTCTGACTCGGTGGTGATGAATCCCAAAATGGATGTTAGTGAAATTAGAGTGAACAGATGAGCTCGGTGGCTTTATTGGGACTTTTACTGTTGAGTAGATTTAAACAAACCTGGGCAGTACCAGTCAGGTCCAATTCTGTTCTTCTGATCTCCACTTGCAGCTGCAGCGCTAAACGTTCTGCTGGCATGTCGAGCATCCTGGGTCGTATTGGAGGAAAGAAGCAGAAAATGAGCACTTTGGAAAAATCAAAGATGGACTGGGATGCTTTTAAATATGAAGAGGGCATCACAGATGAGCTGGCGATCCACAACAGAGGCAAAGAGGGGTGAGATACTGTTCTGTCTGCTCCTGGTTAGCATCAAAAACAGTACAGCTCCCCCACCCTCCCCTGTGTGTCCTGGGTCGACCCCAGGGTCTTCTGTTGAACCACATGCCCAGATCAGCTTGTGTAATCTTATCAGGTTAGTTACTGGTTACTGTTTGTGACTAACGGTCTGTGTGTGTGTGTGTTTGGGGGGTCAGGTACGTGGAGCGGAAGAACTTCCTGGAGCGTGTTGACCATCGTCAGTTTGAGCGGGAAAAGGCAGTGAGGCTGAGCAACATGAAGCGATGACGCTGATCAAAGAAGGACTCACAAACTCACGTACAGCTGGAGGCTGCAGCGGTACGGTTGGTGTTCGTCAGAACTCCAGCTGGACCTGGGGCTTTGATCCGGAGCTCAGCGGTTCGGTGAGATGAGTTGGCACCCAGCGACTGGAATAACTCAGCACCCTCTCCTTGTGACCTGTTCCATTCAGCTGCTGTGTCTGGGTTAGGGTCACAGCCTTCGTCCCACTGTTCCACCCCGTTACCATGTTGTACGTGTGCAGTTAAACTCGTCCATGTTTGGGTTGTTTTTATTCTGTCATCATGCAGGGAAGCTTACGCTGAAGTCCCAGCAGCTGCTGGTGAGAACTTCTAAACGAGGGAGTTTCCTAAGTGTTTACGGGGTTCTAGGTTCCCTTGTGCCAGTCACACGGTTCCCTTGTGTGGATAGAGTTTAGAACGTTTTATTTAGAAAGTGTTTTGTGATATTTTCTCACCAAATCCTAACCCTAACCCTATCCCCAGCAGAGCAGCAGTTGAAACCGTCTCACATCTGTGGACACAGGAAGCGTGAGAAAGGGTCGGGCTGTGGATTTTGGTTCCCTGGTGCCTCTTTTTGCTACTTTTGGTGTTTTTAATTTAATACATGCTTAAATTACTTCATTGAATAATGATGGAGTCACAAATGTGCTGCGTCCTTCAGAATGTTCCAGATTCAGAAAAAACCTGGCCTCTTATTTGTTTCTATTAAATGATTCAAACATGCTGATAGACTCCATCCATCCATTTTTCTTCCGCTTATCTGGAGTCGAGTCGCGGGGGCCGCAGCCTACGTCGAGAGGCCCAGACTTCCCTCTCCCCAGCCACTTGGGCCAGCTCTTCCGGGGAATCCCAAGGCGTTCCCTGGTCAGGTGAGAGACATAGTCCCTCCAGCATGCCCTGGGTCTACCTTTAGGTCTCCTCCCGGTTGGACGTTCCTGGAAAACCTCACCAGGGAGGCGTCCAGGAGGCATCCTGACCAGATGCCTGAGCCATCGCAGCTGGCTCCTCTCCACCCTCCCGGATGACTGAGCTTCTCACCCTATCTCTAAGGGAGATCCCAGCCATTCTGCAGAGAAAACTCGTTTCAGCCGCTCGTATCCGTGATCTCGTTCTTCGGTCACTGCCCAAATGTGACAAGGTGGAGAAACGAGGGTCACGGGGGGGATTCGATCCCCAGACTCCTGGGTGAGAGTCACGTGCACTTACCAGTCAGCCAGAGGGATGTCCCCTTGGCCAAGTAGCCAGGGCGCATGATCAGTTGGGACACTGACAGGACGCTCACACTGCCACACAAAGCTTGTGACCACAGGTGAGGGTAGGAATGTAGATGGACCAGTAAATCGAGAGCTTTGCCTTCTCTCTTCACCACGACAGACCGGTACAACGCCTGCATCACTGCAGATGCAGCACCAATCCACCTATCCATCTCACGCTCCAGCTTTCCCTCACTCGTGAACAAGACCCAAACATACTTAAACTTCCACTTGGAGCAGGACCTCATCCCTGACCCGGAGAAGGCATTCTACCCGTTTCCGAATCAAGACTGGAAACCTAATCACTTTAAACATGACTTGGTGTGTTCCATCAACAGGTTCAATAAAGTAATGAAAGACATTGATATTTCACTTAAGGGATCTTTATACATTCTTCGTATACAAAACCATCTTTAATAAATTCGGGAGGTGGATTTGTGGGCAAGAACTTTAACGATACATTTTTAATGACGTACTTTATCAGGTCACAGTTACACGTGTTTCCAATGATGTGGTCAGACCAACTGTGTAGGTTAAAGTTCAGAGTTCACCAGTGGCTCATCTGTCCAGAGAGGCAGATGAGGAAGAGTCCATGTGATTGGTGATGGCCTAGAAGGAAGGGGAGGAGGATTCTCCATTATGTCGTTCATGGGACATCAGGACAGAGGTCATCCCAGTCTGAGCAGATGGTCTGTGGGCAGCATCATCAGGGAGAAGAGCACAGGTAAGTTTTTCTCGCTGTATAGCATGTATCATACTAACTGTAAGTGATGTAACCGCCATCAATGTGTTTGGTCCCTTTTCTACAGTTGAAAGACGACCAAATGATGTTGGAAGGACTTGTCTTTTCTCCCAACAAGAGGCATCGTTGTTGACACCATCGTTCAAAATAATGAAATCCAGCAGAGAGATTAAAGATGGAGCCAACTTTGATGGAAGAAGAAAGTTTGTATCGAGCTTTTCTAGATAAAAACTACAAGGCACTTCACAAGAAAATAAAATAAATGAAAAAAAATTAAATATATATTGTTATATAATAAAAATGGGAGAAATGGGAAACAGTTCAGAAAAATGTGAATAAAAAAGAAAATGTCATCACAGGAACATGAAAAAGAACTGACAAACACCAGCATGAAGAGAAACTAGTGAAGATTCAGCAGAAGGTGACATTAAAACCAGCCTGGACAGGTGAGTTTTCAGCTGCTTTTTAAAGGAGACCACTGAGTCCACTGATCTCAGGGGGAGAGAGGTCCAGAGTCTGGGGGCCGCAGCAGCAAATGATCTGTCACCTTTGGTCTTTAGCCTGGTGCTGCACAACCAGTAGGCTTTGATCACTGGACCTCAGGGACCTGCTGGGGGTGTAGGGACTAAGAAGATCACCAATGTAAGATGGTGCTTGTCCATGTAAGGCCCTATAGACCAGAACCAGGATCTTGAAATGAACCCTGAAGTTGACTGGCAGCCAGTGAAGCTGGAGGAGAAGCAGGGAGATGGGGGTGTGTTTGGAGGACTTGGTCAGAAGCCGAGCACAGGCATTCTGAACCACCTGTAGACGGTTCAGGGAGGTTCTGCTCAGACACGTGAAAAGAGAGTTACAGTAGTCTAAGCGTGAGGAGATGAAGGTGTGGAGAAGTCTCAAGTTCAGAATGGGACTCAGCTTAGCAATGTTCCTGAGATGGAAGAAGAAGAGCGAAAAAGAGAACTGGCATGAGAATCCAGGGTGAGAACTGGGTCAAAGGTCATGCCAAGATTCCTGACAGAGAGTTTGGTGTGAGAAGCAAGCTGACCAAGAGAGTCTCTGACTTTGGGAACCAGCTTGTTTGGGGCACAGATGAGGATCTCAGTCTTATCTTCATTCAGCTGTAGAAAGCTCCCAGCCATCCAGGTTTTGATAGAGTCTAAGCAGGTGTGTAACAGCTGCAGCTTAGACATCTCATGGGGCTTAAAGGAGATGTACAGTTGGATGTCATCTGCGTAAAGATGGTAGGAGACTCCTTTGAAGGAGCTCAGGATGTGCTGAAAAAGAAGCAGACAGAGGATAATTGGAAGGAGGAAATCATAAAAGCAGCAGGAATGAAGGAATGCAAGAGACTGTTTACTGGTTTTGCTGGGAGCACTGGTGTTTATAAAGTCCAACATCTGCTGGGAGGATGGACCTAGGATGCAGCAGTTTGGCACTGAAGGAGCTTCCAGCTCCACACCAGCTTCATGCATGGGATGGAGGACACTGTCCAACAGTGATGTTATTTTCACTAGAGTCCTCTCTCCCACCCCCAGCTGGGTCAAGGGGACATGCTAGGACAGAACTTCTTAATCAGCTTCCCGTCTCTCAGTAGCCCCAAACCACACAAAGATGGTGGATGGGAGGGGGGCTCGGGCCCTTTAAGCGGACAGGATCCAGCCTGTGGTGGGCGGACGGTAGCAGCCAGCTGTGCTCCACCCGCTCCGCTCGGCCTCCAGCCGCAGCTGCTTCATGCTCCAGCTGTTATAGCCGCGCGTCCGTGGGGGGTGAGTCCGAGGCAGAGTGACTTGAGGGAGGACCGAGAACCGTCAAGTCTGCGGGTCATACGGACGATCGCATTACCGCTGCTGCAGATCTGCGCCTCTGAGGCGCATTTTTACGCAGCAGTCCAGCTGGACTGAGACAAATCCCGACCTCTTCCTCCCGCTGGGAGCTTTCCTTTCCTACCAGGAGTCTTTTCCATGGAATCCACGAACGGCTGACGCCAGCGCAGCTGTGCATAAAACCCGCTAGAGACGCAACTGGCAGGAAAAGGCGCAATAGGACAGCTGCAGCAAAATGTCTATCCCTGTAAGTATGTCAGACGCATGTTGGTGTTCCCAGTCGTTGCTCCGGTGTTCCATGTTAATGGTTGTAACAGCCTGGGCCCGGGCCGCCCGGTTCCATAGCACTACAGTAATTAAGATGTTATCATGTGAGCCCACACATATTACTGTAACACGGTGTGTGATATGTGCTGGTGGTGACATGTTACTCTTTGTCTTTGGCCTACATGAAGCTCCAGCGGGTTTAAAGGAGCAGCCCGCCCCTTCCGGGAGGCTGTTTGCATGAAGGCCAATGTCAGCCAGGGTCTGGTGGCTTCATTCCAGCAGACCTGGCCAGTCAGCTCAGCAGAGCAGCTGATAGCACTGTGTGTGTGTGTGCAGGTGTGCGTGCGTGTGTGTGTGTTTGTGTGTGTGTGCAGGTGTGCGTGTGTGTGGAATAAGGCATTTGCTCGAGCTTGTTGAGTTATTTTCCATCAAATTCCAAAGGATCTGTTTCACAAACACTGCCTAAGGATCTCTCTCTCCCTCTCTCTCTCTCTCTCTCTCTCTCTCTCCTCTCTAACTGAACTGATGCTTCATTTTGTTGGGGACGACAAAATCCTACTGGCACTTTAATATAAAGTTATTAGACGATCTTACCTTTTGCAACATTTTTAAGCTGTTCTGGGAGGCTTTGCGGTCCAAAAGAATGATTTTAAGACCATCAGTGAATGGTGGGAACAAGGGAAGGCACAAATTAGAGTTTTCTGTCAACATTACACGCGGGGGTCTACAAACCAAATAAGAAAGACTATGGCAGATCTAGAGAAGGACATCAGGGTGCTAGACTACTACTCAACAACAGCACACCTTAGACCAAAAAAAGACAGCAGCTTGGGCATTTCCTGCAAGAGAGGGCCAAAGGCGCCTTGATCTGGGCTCGTCTCACCACAATACAGGACATGGATGCTCTGACATCCTTCTTTTTTAACCTGGAAAAGACTTCAAACCAGAAAAAACAAATGGCTGGCCTGCGTCTGTCAGATGGACAGTTATCCACAGACCCAGTGGAGATGAGGAAGCATGCAGTAGAATTCTATACCAGCCTATTTAAGGCCGCCCCATGTGATGTGAACTGTGCCAGAGAGCTGTTGCAGGGGCTTCCTTCCTTGACCACAGTAGACCAGGGAATCTTAAATGCAGACATAACCATGGAGGAACTTACAACGGCAGTCTCCCAGATGGCTGCAGGTAAATCTGCGGGGATGAACAGCTTACCCGCTGACTTCTACAAATTCTTCTGGAGCAGTATTGGACAGGACCTGATGGATGTTTTTAGAGACTCACTTCAGACAGGAGCACTTCCTGCATCGTGTAGTTGGGGCGTTCTGTCCCTGCTGCCGAAAAAAGGGGACTTAACCCAACTAAAAACCTGGGGACCAGTTTCCTTGTTGTGTTCAGACTATAAGATTTTTTCTAAGTTCCTATCTAATAGACTTCGGGGATTCATCAGAGGTCTAATCCCAGACGATCAGTCCTTCTGTATACCAGGAAAGTCATTAATGGACAATTTATTTTTAATGAGAGATGTGTTTGATGTTTGTAAAATGTATGATGTAAACGCAGGTATCATTTCTATTGATCAGGAAAAGGCGTTTGATAGGGTTGATCATGAGATCCTGTTCTCTACGCTACAGGCCTTTGGTGTTGGGGGGTCCTTCCTGGAAGGGATTAAGATGCTGTCATGTCATGTCAGCTGTATGGTGAAGGTAGCGGGGGGCCTGAGCCAACCCACCAGTTCTAAGAGGAATCAGACAGGTTGTCCCATCTCAGGACAACTGTATATTTTAGCCATTGAACAGCTGCTGTGTCGGCTGAGGAACAGGCTGAAAGGTGTACACCTACCTTTACCTGACTCCAGTCCTCCCTTAGTTGTGTCTGCTTATGCAGATGATGTGAATGTTTTCATCCATGATCAGCAGGATGTACAAGAACTCAGATCTAGTTTACGTTTACATGAGAAAGCATCCTCAGCTAAGGTTAACTGGGACAAGAGTGAGGCATGTGTAGTGGGGGGTGGGACCTTGGTGATGTCCCGCCTCTGCCAGAAGGGTTGAGGTGGGGAACGGGAGGTATTAAAACACTAGGCATGTACTTGGGTAGGGAAAGGTTTCAGAAACAGAACTGGGAGAAGGTGCTGGAGAAGGTGGAGGCGCGGTTGTCTAAATGGAAATGGCTGCTCCCTCAGCTGTCCTACAGGGGCAGGGTTCTGATAGCAAACAACCTCGTCGCCTCGTTTCTGTGGCAGAGACTGATTGTACTGGTTCCACCACCCCGTCTGCTGGAAGGTGTTCAGAAGCTGTTGGTGAAATTCTTCTGGTCTGGTCACCACTGGATCAGAGCTTCGGCTCTTTGCCTACCCGTGTCAGAGGGAGGACAAGGACTAATAGACGTGGTGTCTAGAACTGCAGCCTTCAGGTTACAGACAGCTCAGAAGCTTTGTTATGGTGACGGACTCCGCTGGCTCCCCCTGGCTCATCTCCTGCTGCAGAAGGTTGGTGGGCTTGGGCTGAACAAACACCTGTTCCTGTTGAATCGGAAGGTGTTGGATCTGACAAGGATTAGTCCGTTCTACTCATCAGTGCTGGACACCTTTAAGCTGCTGGCGGTTTCCCGAGCACCTGACACGGGACCAGGGACATGGTTGCTACAAGAACCCTTGTTTGACAATGACTTCTTCTCTCAAGCTGGCATTTTAACTTCGTCTTCGTTGAAAGTGAAGTTCACCGATGCTGGGATTGTAAAGTTTGGCCACTTACTGAAGATCCCGGCTGGAACCCTTGGTGAGCGGGTTGATGTGAGGTCCACCAGAGTGATGGAGAGAGTGGTGGAGGAGGTACGGAGGTCCTTGTCTGTGTCGCAGAGAGCCTTCGTTGAGACTTGTACTCTATCTGACCAATGGGATGATGACAGTGAGTACGTTTTTCCATCTCTGGAGGTTAAAGCAGCTGGTGAGGGATGGCAGGAGGAGAGTGGATTACTGCTGAACCTGAACTCTCCAGTGTTGGGCTCCTTCCAGTCTTGTGGGAAGAAACAGATCTATCACACTTGTGTGAAGGTTATCAATAGGCGCTCCTTGTTAGGAGTCAAGGAGTTGAGGTGGACTCAGGTGTTTGCTGCGGACCGTGCCCCTGGGGGCAGCTGGAGGACTTTGTATAAGTCTCCAGTGGAAAAAAGGGATGGCAGACCTCCAGTGGAGGATCATACATGGAGCTTTAGCTACGAACAGACACAGAGCCCACTTTGATCCAAGCACCGGGGAGGGATGTCCTTTTTGTAACCAAACAGAGACCCTAGAGCATCTAGTGGTAGCATGTTCTAGGTTATCAGGGATGTTCAGGGTTTTAGAACGGTGGGTTAGTGCACTGGGGGAGGCTTTTACCCTTCCGTTATTTGTTTTCGGGCCCAAGTACAGTGTCAGAAAAAACGGACAAAATTGTTAATTAACTTTTTATTTGCATGTGCAAAACTAGCCATCTGGAAAACCAGGAAAAACCAGATGCTGGGACAGAGCTGGACTGATGCTGAGCGGAGCCTGAAGGGCCTGGTGGAAGCTCGCTTGAAGATCGAACACGCTTTTTATGAACTTACTGGGAACCTGGACTCCTTTAGAGCGGTGTGGGGGATCGGGCAGGTGCTCTGTCTGCTGGATGGACAGGGCTCCCTAAAGATCAACTTCTAAACTGGGTTTCTCAGTTTTCCTGGTTTTATTAGTGGAAAACAAGTTTCAGTCATTAACACTGATTGTTGATCTGTAAAGAAATTTAAATAATTTAAAAGTCAAAGTCTCTCTCTCCTCTCTCTCTCTCTCTCTCTCTCTCTCTCTCTCTCTCTCTCTCTGTCTGTCTCTCTTTGTCTGTCTGTCTGTCTGTCTCTCTCTCTCTGTCTGTCTGTCTCTATGTCTCTCTCTCTCTGGTCCCCCCCCCCCCCCCCCCCCCCCAGTTCAAGCCATAACTAACACTCACATATTCAGCAACAGAACACCACTGTCAGGTTGGGCTTAAGGTTGTTGACCTAAGACGTGATGAACCAGTCACAACACGAGATAAATCAAATAACATTTACTAAAGGACAACTTATGGAGTGCCACCGACTTGGGGCGAGGAATGCTGAGGCTCTGGCTCCAGAAGAGTGACTCGCTGGGCTGAGGAAATATGTTGCTAAGGCTTACAGTTCTGTAGATGGTCTTGAGCTCGAGAGGGGAAGAGGTCCAGTCCAAGGCAGTGGTTGTAGGTAGAGCTTGTGCAGGAAGGGGCACTCGAGGCTGGTTCTAGATTTCCAGACAGGATGAGTGGTGGAACGCTGGAAGGTCTGGTTGCAGGGTTTGAGTGTGGATCAGGGAGGTTATCGTTGATCTGTTGGTGATGGTTGGAATACCTGGAGAGTAAAGAGAGGTTAGGGAAGTCGAACGATTCTTAGGTCATTTCAAAAAGGTGGCAGGTGACTCTCAGCTTGGTGGCACCAAAAGCGAGTTATCATCCGGTGACCTGTGTATTGTTATTAAGACTCTGGTTCCTCAAATAGCCAGACCCGGTGATTGGCAAACTGGCAGCTGGGCCCGCTCTCCCACCTGCAATCAAGCACTCCCAAGCCGTTTTTACAAAACAATGCCATTATTTGCTGCAACGCCGTGGCGGCATCAGGGAGCTTTATGTTGTTTATAAGTGGTCAGTGGCCATAACTGTGGCGGTACAGTTGTGCAATCATGTCCTTTTTACTAGCATTATGCAATGGTGGTATAAAGGGGGTATGGGGCGATCTCTGCGCTGCCGCGGACTTCCGTTTATCTTGGACATAACTTGATTTTTTTTTATTACGATTGAAGTCGTGCTCGTTAAGTCTTTTAACAAGCAGCTCCTAAAGGTGTCTGATCACCACTCCCTGTGCAGTCTCTGGTGATCTTAGTTCCAGCTCTAATGGAAAGAAGCTCCTGGAGAGCTGCATTGCTTCAGTTTAACATCTCAGCTGGTTCTGTTTACAGAAGGGGAATTCACGGCTCGTATTTACTTTCATTTTCTATTTATTTTCCAGCCGGAGCTGGGCAATAACTCCCCATGTGATCGGGACACCTCCCTCTGACACCTCAATCACCGTTTATAAGACAGACAATTACAGCAATATTACTACCAAGCAAGGCAGAACGAATGCCGCAACATTAGTGCAACGCTATGCTGGCATGGCGCGTTCATAAGACACGCTGTTGCGGTAATATTATGCAGATTTTCCGGCAGTGTGTGTCTTTTAAAAAGGGCTGTAGAGGTTAGGTGGTAACCACTCACCTCAGACTGTGACAACTACTGGTGTTTGAGGTTCTTCACTCAATAATAGCAGAAGAGAAACAGCCGGCTGCTACCATTTCAACTTCACGACAAACTACCAGAGTCCCAAAAAGAAAAATACTATTTGAAGTCACGGAGAACTAAAGACGTTTGGACCTGGTGTTTAGTGCTCTCTTGGTCCTCTGGCAATGTGGGTTTCCGGATCCAGGAGAAGCATCTCAGTGAAAATATCCGAGGGGAGGGGCGAGCGTTCTGTGACTGCATTCAACACCTAGCTTGTTTGCAGATTCACCATAACAGCTTTAGAGTTGGAATATGGAATATTTTATATAAAAAATACTCCATGGGGCATTCAGAGATGTTCAGAATAAAAGTATAGTATAGTTTCTCACCTGTAGACGGTTCAGGGAGGTTTTGCTCATTTACTCTGAACATGGTGCTAGAACGTGTCAGCAGTGAACCAACATAAATGATAAATGACCCGCACTTGTATAGCGCCTCTCAGAGTAAGGACTCCAAAGCGCTTAACACTACAGTGTATCATTCATCCATTCACACACACATTCACACACTGATGGTGATGAGCTATGATGTAGCCACAGCTTCCCTGGGGCGCACTGACAGAGGCGAGGCTGCCGAGCACAGGCGCCACCGGTCCCTCTGACTACAAATGTCTTGCCCAAAGACACAACAGCAGAATTCTCTATCCGGGGCCAGGATCGAATCTGCAACCTTCTGATTACTGGACAACCCGCTCAACCTGTTGAGCTACTGCTGCCCCATCCCAGCAGCTGAAAAATTAGTCCTGTTGTTGCAAAACCACCTCTGACCACCAGAGTTAACCAGATGGTCTATGTTCGATAGTCAACCATTAAGCAGGGCTGCCAACTCTCAGCATTGACCCTCTTCACACGCTCTCATGCCACACCGCCAATATCTCACGCGGAACCAGCGTGAGCTGCGGCTGCGCACGCCGCCAAAATGACATGCTTTTATTTAGAAATGCAGCCGTGTCGCCAGCCGATTTAGACGCAGCTTCAGTCCTGAATGTTTTTTGTCTTGTTTTTACTCATCAGCCACAGATCGCTCGCTACTCTCTCCTCAAGAACAGAAAACTTGTATCAAAGGTCATTTCCCTCTGTAAAGTCAGATCAATGTGTAGAAATAAATGAATAAAACGAAGAGCACAAAAAGTCTCATTGAATACTTTAGAAGATGAGTCCTGGTACATAAATAGTAAATATCTTAAACAGTTTCATGTTAAGGTTCTTTTTCAATTCAAGTTTATTTATAAAGCACCAAATCACGACAAGAGTCGTCTCAAGGCACTTCACATAATAAACATTCCAATACAGGTCAGTTCATTAAGCCAATCAGAAAAAAAAATTTCCTATAGAAGGAACCCAGCAAATTTACAGCAATCCTCATTCTAAGCAAGCATGCAGCGACAGTGGAGAGGAACACTCCCTTTTAACAGGAAGAAACCTCCAGAGGATCCTGGCTCAGTATAAGCAGCCATCCTCCACGACTCACTGGGGATCGAGAAGACAGAGCAGACACACACACACACGCACACGCACACCAAGTAGTGTGTCTATGGTTACATTTCTTAGTAAATATTCTATTTGGTGAGAGATTAACTTTATTGTATTTATCCTAGTGGATCTATAATTAAACGGGTAAACTAGTAGTAGCACATCCAACGTCAAAGAGAGTAAAATGTTATTATCAGGAGAGGGAGAATGTTCAAGTGGTTAGCAGCAGTGTGCTAGATGATGGCTCTTTCCATGAGGCCACCACAGCTCAGCAGAACATCATTGTAGCTTCTTCTGGGGAGAAAAACACTTAGAGAAAAAATAAAGTTAACAGCTGAAATAGCAGGAAATAATACAGTTAAAGAGCAAATTGTAGAAGAAAGTAGTAGAGTGTGAAAAGTGGTCAGTGTATCCTCCAGCAGTCTAAGCCTATAGCAGCATAACTACAGAGATAACTCTGGATAACCTAGCCTTTTAGATGGAGGCATGTTGGAGTCAGGGCAAGAGAGAGCCGTCTTTACCGCCTGTACACTCCACCTCCCTCTACTCCCCCACTTGTCCAGATCTAGGCTAACATCAGATTGTAACCATAGGCCCTATCAAATAAAAATGTTTTAAGCCTATTCTTAAAAGTAGACAAAGTGTCTGCCTCACGGACTAAAGCTGGGAGCTGGTTCCACAAGAGAGGAGCCTGATAGCTAAAAGATCTGCCTCCCATCCTATTTTTAGATATTCTGTGAACCACCAGTAAACCTGCAGTCTTAAACAGGACACACAGTCACAGACGCATGACATTCTGTCTCAATCTGTCCCCCTGCTGATACTCTGCGCTTCAGGCTGAGTTTGTGTGTGCGCGCGCGTGTGTGTGCGTGTGGGGGGTCTTGTTCTGTGTTAAAACAAAGCGGTACAAGTGATAATGCTGCAGGATTTCATAGTTTTATCCTTCTCAGCAGCAGCACTGCAGGTGCTCTCCATGTCCAGCATGTGCATAAGCCAGGTCCTTAGTCAACTTAAAGTTGTGCACATTTTTCCGCTAAGTTTTCTTTCATAAATCCCAAAATTTGCGTGGAAAGTAGCTTACGCAGTTTTCCGACCCCGTTTTGTGCGTAAGCAAGCTTGATAAATGAGGCCCCAGACCTTTAAAAACGCATTGCTAACCTCCCTGAAGCAACTTGGCTGTGAAAGCAGGTCACTCCTCATGAAGAGGAAGGCATCAGCTGGCTTGAACCTTTGTGGCAGTAATAGACTGTTGTTCCTGTAGCCTACTGCTTAGATCCCTCCGACTTTACCCCAGTGACGGGCTGACGCATCTGATGACATCAGCAATGTTCCAGTGAATTCTTGCATCTCATCAACTTGAGTCAAACTGGTGACATTTTAGAGATCCGTGTTGTAACGATGTTAATCACCCTTCTGGCCTGAGCTCTAAAGTGAAGTGAAAGCTGTTGTTTATTGAGTTCTCCCTTCTGCTGTGTGATCTATGGCATTCCTTTCGTAGACGCTAAAAGTGCACGAGGTGATGGACTTATGCTCTGCATCATAGAGGGACGGAATGCTAATTACCCTACTTTACTTCCTAGCGTCTAAAAAAAGACAGCCGAGTCTAGAGACTCTCAGTATTGGGACGCCGTAGTGTGAAAAGCACAGCGGCCACACCCCTCTGTCCGAGCTTCCGTAACGAACTAACAGAGAAAATTTAACTTTAATAAATGTTTTTGGGCTGTAAAAGAACTATTTTCACCAACTGTTGTTGGTAAGCACTTTACATGTATTTCAACATAAGGTTTACATCTGGGTTGGAACAAACTGGGCAGGCATTTGCCTCATTTCCACACATTTCTGCCACTCCTTGGTGAAAGTCATGGTTTTTAATTAGCTCTGCATGGTTCACCATCAGTGGGTTTTTAGTGACTTGTGAATTTCTTATGCAATGACATGCAGGGTCGTGTCTCCATCACAGACAGAAGCAGTTTCTTTTCATGGATCCGAGTCAGATCCAAGATATTTTTACTTCTCTGATTGTGTCATTGTGTGTTTGGAGTCTTGCTTTGGAGCTGCTATAAATAGCAGCACATCATTTACTGTTGCTTGGAATAACGGTGCATTGTTGACACGCTGTGCTGATGTGGTGCTGATGATTAAAAGAAGATAATTCTGACTGGAAGAAGAGTGACTGTTATCGTTCCTGAGTGTGAAAACTGTTGGCCAATTCAAAAACAAACAACAAAAACCACGTTTTCATTTTTTGATCTGTTTTAGTTTTCACTTGAGTATGAAAGGAAGGATTCCTGAGCGGATTTGACTTCTTTCTGAACTGATGTGTGTGTTGTATGTTGTGTGATGTGTGTGTTGTATGTTGTGTGGTTTTCTGTTCTCCAGGTTTTCTGTAGAATGTTTGACTGCCTGCTCGGGTCTGCACAGGGCGAGGTAGGTGTTCCAGCATGTGCAACCAGCTCCTTTTCTAACCGTTTGTTAGATCTTGAAATGACAAGCAGAATCTGGCAGGCAGCAGATATTTGTGTAATTTTTAAATCTACGAACGACTGTGGCGACCTTTTAGATCTGCTGAATGTTAGTCTTAAAGTCACAGGTGAAACGCGTTTGAGTTTCTCTGATCTGCTTTGGGACAAAAACTCAGAGTTACCAGAATATGGTTTTTAAATGACAGGCTCTTCCGCACAGAGCTGGATTCTGGATGTTGGTCAGACTCTCGCTGCTGCTTAACACCATTCAGAGCTGCATGGAGTGGAGTTTCTGAGTTCTGTCTGTTGATCTCCGAGGTAGTACGTGTTGTTTTAGTGTGTAGCTCTAGCACAGTGCATGGCTTGTTCGTAGAATGGTGAGTAAAGTTAATCACTAACAACACCTTTTATTTACACTTTTAAAAACATAACAAATGCAAATAAATAATGACACCGGACCTACTCCACCATGTTGTGTGTGGGATTGTAAATATTAATATTCAAGCACACCGACTCCGCGTCACACATAGGTTCCTTTAGGGTGCTTGTTATATTCTAAAAGGGCAGCAGGTGTTGCAGACGTACGACAGCTGATGGTCAAAGTAGGTGAAGTGTTTCAGGAACTATATTTATTCCAGTAGTGTCGTTTTACTCCAGCATGCCTCTCGCTGTTCTCGTGCACATTCTGCAGAAAGATAAAAGCGAGGGTGTGAGACGTTCTACAGAGAACTCAGTTTGTTACAATAAATGTCTTGTTAGCACCGATAACCATATAGTATAACAAAGTGATGCATCTGATGCGACCTACTTATCATGGCCTTTAGGGTTCGTCTTGTCTTTCTCGTAACGATTATATTTGTTAAACGGGCAGTAGGAGAGATTTTTCTCAAACACATTTTTTACTGCATTTTTTCCAATCTGGCAAGCAACCAATTAATTGTTTTGTCAACAAATGAATGATGGGACTGACTTCTGAAACAGCAGTCCTTCTGTTCTTAATGACTGGATCCTGATCTGTCCTCTGACCGTCCCTCCCTCTCTTCACATGCACTTATGTTTATGTTTATTTATTTGGCGGATGCTTATATCCAAAGCGACTTACAATTTCCTCCTTGAACCGTCACCTTATCGTGGTGGAGGAGTTTGAGTGCCCTAATGATCCTAGGAGCTATGTTGTCTGGGGCACTTAGTGCCCCTGGTAGGGTCTCCCATGACAAATTGGTCTTAGGTGAAGGGTGAGACAAAGAACGGTTCGAAGGATCTTTCATGGCGGTTAAAACGAAGAGTCGGAGTACCCGGCCCGGAGGGTTACCGGGGTCCCACCCTGGAGCCAGGCCTGGGGTTGGGGCCCGTGAGCGAGCGCCTGGTGGCCGGGCTTTCGCCCATGGGGCCCGGCCGGGCCCAGCCCGAACCGGATACATGGGCTCGTCCAACTGTGGACCCACCACCCGCAGGAGGAACATGAAGGGTTCGGTGCAATGCGAATCGGGTGGCAGACCAAGGCGGGAGCCTTGGCGGTCCAATCCCCGGACAAGAAAACTAGTTTTTGGGACATGGAACGTCACCTCGCTGGCGGGGAAGGAGCCGGAGCTTGTGGCAGAGGTTGAGCGGTACCGGCTAGATATAGTCAGACTCACCTCGACACATTGCATTGGCTCTGGAACCCGAGACCTGGAGAGGGGTTGGACACTCTACTTTGCTGGAGTTGCTCCGGGTGAGAGGCGGAGGGCTGGGGTTGGCTTTTTGTTAGCCCCGAGACTCTCTGCCTGTGTGTTGGGGTTTACCCCGGGGGACAAGAGGGTAGCTTCCTTGCGCCTTCGGGTCGGGGAACGGGTCCTGACTGTTGTTTGTGCTTATGGGCCAAATATCAGTTCAGAGTACCCACCCTTTTTGGAGTCCCTGGGACGAGTGCTAGATAGTGCTCCATCAGGGGACTCCATTGTCCTGCTGGGGGACTTCAATGCTCACATGGGCAATGACAGCTTGACCTGGAGGGGTGTGATTGGGAGGAACGGCCCACCTAATCTGAACTCGAGCGGTGTTTTGTTATTGGACTTCTGTGCAAGCCGCAGTTTGGCCATAACGAACACCATGTTCGAACATAAGGATGCCCACCGGTACACTTGGTACCAGGGCAGCCTAGGTCACAGGTCGATGATAGATTTTGTAGTCATATCATCTGACCTGCGGCCGTATGTTTTGGACACCCGAGTGAAGAGGGGGCGGAGCTGTCAACTAATCACCACCTGGTGGTGAGTTGGATCAGATGGCAAGGGGACATGCCGCGTAGACCTGGCAGACCCAAACACATAGTGAGGGTCTGCTGGGAACGCCTGGCAGAAGAACCTGTCAAGACGGTCTTCAACTCCCACCTCCGGCAGAGCTTTGACCACGTCCCGAGAGCAGTGGGGGACATTGAGTCCAAGTGGGCCTTGTTCCACTCTGCGATTGTCGAGGCGGCTGTTGCTAGCTGTGGTCGTAAGGTGGCCGGTGCCAGTCGTGGTGGAAACCCCCCGTACCCGCTGGTGGACACCAGAGGTTCGGGGAGCCGTCAGGCTGAAGAAGGAGGCCTACAGGAAGTGGCTGGTCTGTGGGTCTCCGGAGGCAGCAGACAGGTACCGGATAGCCAAGCGGGGTGCAGCAGTGGCAGTTGCCAAGGCAAAATCTCGGACGTGGGAGGAGTTTGGTGAGGCCATGGAGAAAGACTATCGATCGGCTCCAAAGAGGTTCTGGCAAACTGTCCGGCGCCTCAGGAGAGGAAGGCAGCAACTCGCTCACACTGTTTACAGTGGGGATGGGGAGCTGCTGACGTCAACTGAGGCTATAGTCGGACGGTGGAAGGAATACTTTGAGGAGCTCCTCAATCCCACCAATGCGCATTCCGAGGAGGAACCAGAGCTGGGAGGCCTGGGGATGGACTGTCCGATCTCGGGGGCAGAAGTTGCTGAGGTAGTCAAACAACTACACAGCGGCGGAGCCCCGGGGGCGGATGAGGTTCGTCCTGGGTATCTCAAGGCTATGGATGTTGTAGGGCTGTCATGGTTTACACGTCTCTACAACATTGCGTGGTCATCGGGGGCAGTTCCTAGGGAGTGGCAGACCGGGGTGGTGGTCCCCATCTTTAAGAAGGGTGACCTGAGGGTGTGTTCCAACTATAGGGGGATCACACTCCTCAGCCTCCCTGGAAAGGTCTACGCCAAGGTAATGGAGAGGAGGGTCCGATCGATAGTTGAATCTCAGATAGAGGAGGAGCAATGTGGTTTTCGTCCTGGCCGTGGAACTGTGGACCAGCTCTATACCCTTGCAAGGGTGATGGAGGGGGCATGGGAGTTTGCACAACCAATCCACATTTGCTTTGTGGATTTGGAGAAGGCTTATGACCGTGTCCCCAGGGGCACCCTGTGGGGGACGCTCCAGGAGTATGGGGTGGGTGGCATTCTGTTAAGGGCTATTCAGTCCCTTTACCAGAGGAGCGTGAGTTTGGTCCGCATAGCCGGTAGTAAGTCGGACCTGTTCCCAGTGAGGGTTGGACTCCGCCAGGGCTGCCCTTTGTCACCGGTTCTGTTCATCACTTTTATGGACAGAATTTCTAGACGCAGCCGTGGTGTGGAGTGTGTCGAGTTTGGTGGCAGGAGAATCTCGTCTCTGCTTTTTGCGGATGATGTGGTCCTCCTAGCTTCATCCAGCTCTGACCTTCAGCTCTTGCTGGGTAGGTTCGCGGCCGAATGTGAAGCGGCTGGGATGAGGATCAGCACCTCCAAATCTGAGACCATGGTTCTCGACCGGAAAAGGGTGGCTTGCCACCTCCGGGTCGGGGGAGAGGTCCTACCTCAAGTGGAGGAGTTTAAGTATCTCGGGGTCTTGTTCACGAGTGAGGGTAGGAGGGATCGGGAGATCGACAGGCGGATTGGTTCGGCGTCTGCAGTGATGCGGACGCTGAGCCGATCTGTCGTGGGGAAGAGGGAGCTGAGCCAGAAAGCCAGGCTCTCGATTTACCGGTCGATCTACGTCCCAATCCTCACCTATGGTCATGAGCTTTGGGTAATGACCTAAAGAACGAGATCGCGGATACAAGCGGCCGAAATGAGTTTCCTCCGTAGGGTGGCCGGGCTCAGCCTTAGAGATAGGGTGAGGAGCTCGGACATTCGGGAGGGACTCGGAGTAGAACCGCTGCTCCTCCGGATCGAAAGGAGCCAGTTGAGGTGGTTTGGGCATCTGGTCAGGATGCCTCCTGGACGCCTCCCCGGGGAGGTGTTTCGGGCATGTCCTGCTGGCAGAAGGCCCCCGGGTCGACCCAGGACACGTTGGAGAGGTTACATCTCCAATCTGGTCCGGGAACGCCTTGGGGTCCTGCCGGAGGAGCTGGTGGACAAGGCCGTGGAGAGGACGGCCTGGAGCTCCCTAATTGGGATGCTGCCCCCGCGACCCGGACCCGGATAAGCGGAGGAAGACGAAGACGACGAAGACGAAGACTTACAATTTATAACCTTTACACTTCTGGGGGGGGGGGGGGGGGGGGGGGGGTTCTGTTTTGCCTTGGCCCCCCAAAATGCCCTGAAACGGCCCTGGGTGTGTGACTGAGTTTTGAAGGTGATCTGAATTGTATCAGATGTATAAACATGACATGTGTATAACTTATTGTTTTATACAGGTAAAAACGTGTAGTGGAGATAAATCTACCTACATTTTACTTTGTTTTCTTGTTTTTATTGAACTATTTCCTGTCCTGTCTGTCTCTCATCTTCCTGCATCTCCTCTAAACTCTCCAGAAAAACTGCTGCCTGGATTCTTACTTTTTCACCTCATCAGTTACTTTTGAGCAGATCAAAGGAATCTCCTGGCCGTAAAGTGGAGAGCGCGTTTCGATGCTGCGTCAGTGAGGTGAAATCACCGCAGCACAGGTGATCGGAGCTCATCAGGAACGATTAAAAGACAGAGTACCAGAGGATATGAACAGATATGAACGATCATGTGTTAATAATAATGTTTTGTTGCGCCACCTTGAGAATTAATCATGCGCCGGACGCAGCGGGCGCACCAACGATCAACGCTCTGCGTCATCTCCACTCAACAGAATCCTGCTACGCTGAGAGTCCATAAATATTGTAATATAGGCAGAAACTGGATCTTTCCCTGAAAGATATCTAGTCCCATAACTCGATCCCTGCTCCTGGATGAAAAACCGGACATTTTGATCCATGTAGGAACCCCCCCCCCCCGACGGCCTGGGCAGAGAGTGAAAAGTGGACATGTTCGGGGGAAAGAGGACGTTTGCTCACTCTAGTTATATTTCATAAGTATATTTTCAATATAGATGTATATCGAGCCTTTTACTTTTTAAATTGTGTATTATGTCAGTTGGATTCAATATGTAATAGAGTTACTACCTGCTAGCCACCAAGCTCCAACTACTAAGCAACTAACCAACCATAGCTAACAGCTTTGGATCTAAAAAAAATTTTAGATATCAGCCCAATAGCTACTGTTAGTTGACCTATATTTAAACTGGAAATTTGCCTGCAAAGTAGCTGTTGATCCGCCATCCTTTTTGAAAATACTGTGCTGTATTCTGGTAAATCTTTGACTGAGAGAAGGCAACAAAGTATCTCGCATGTATCCTTGGTCAGCTAGCTAAGCGGCTAACAAACGAAGAACAGACGCCTTCGTAACACATGAACATTGGAAAGCCTTTGCAGTTACTGATGACGTATCTCCTAGGTGGACGGGGCGGGACCAATGCATCAAGGTTCCTTAACATTGAGAAACACTCATTATGTAACTCTTCCTACTTTGTAGAGATGTGGTTTTCTTTTCAAATAGTTAAGCATTTTATCCAATGTGCCTCTGCTGCTTTTTGTAAAAGCATTGCTTTGTTGTTTTACTTTGTTCTGTCACGTTATCCTGTAAGGCGTTCCTGTTTTGGTTCTTGCTTTCATCGTTCTGTCTGCAGTTCATATCTCCAAATAACTCAAATACATTGATTAAAAAGAGTCCTTGGTGTGGAGCTTATTGATTCCATGCTTTGTTTAAGCCACACATCTGTGAAGTGCTCTGTGGTTGACATGTTTCACACAGACTGTTATTACTGTGGCATTTTATCTTCCTTAGCTGTAGCACTTCATCACCAGATGGAATGAAGTAAAGTTTAAAATAATTTTAAATCATGTTTTCGTCTCGGCAGCACAATGATTTGTTTGTTTCTTCTTTTGTTCTTAGAGTTCGTGTCGCTTCAGAGTTGTATTTGGGTTGTACACATCCTGATTCCTGCTTCTCTGAGTTCACATGACGATGGTGTAAATGTTGACAGTTTTTGACACACTGTTCCAGTATGGGTACTAAGCATCTGTTTAAGCCTGGTGTATTTACAATTTAAAAATTTAAAGTGACAGTGTTTTTTTTTTATTATTATTTTTTTCTTCTTCTTCCTTCTTTATTGAGCATGTAAATCAATAGACAAATTAAAGTATTCCAAAAGTATTCAAAAAGAAACCCATACATATGCATATCTATATATATATATATATATATATATATATATATATATATATATATATATATATATATATATATATATATATATATATATATATGTATGTATGTATGTATGTGGAACATGTTCAATAGGAAGGGAAAGAAGCTCTGGCAGCTTAGATAATCCCCCCAATCAAATTTCAAGAAAGATAAAACAAAACAAAAAAATATTTTTCCTACACTGAGTGTCATAGCCATTTTCTTATAACATGTTTTATCCTCAATCACACAAACAAAATTTACATTTTTTAATGTTTACCCCCCCCCCCCCCCCCCCCGCACCCCCTTTCCAATATTCACAGCTCCCAGTTCACCAACAATAGACAATTACAAACAAATGCAACACCCTTACAACTTTTCCTCCCCCATGTAATTAATTTGTATAATTCTTTTATACTTCTCTTTAAACTTATGCAATGAGGGACTTTGCTTTAGATCCTCACTTAGCTTATTCCAAACTCTTACACCCGTAACAGAAATACAAAATGACTTTAATATTGTTCTAAAATATGCATGCCTAAAGTTAAGTCTGAAATTATATGGGTTATCTGGTTTTATAAATAGCATTAATAATTTGTTTGGTAATAATTTCTTATGCACTTAATACATGAAGTATCTGTTATTTTATTAACATTTAAACAATTCTAATGTAAATGTACCCACGTTAGCTAGAGGCTAATATTCAGTGCCTGTCTCTTTGCCTGAAAAGTACAAAAATAAACTCAGTTTAAAAGTTAGAATACATATAATACAGACAGTGAACATCTTAAAGAGCAAGTTCACTGAGAAACTCTTATTTATTATCCTGGCATGCCATCCTGTATGCGTGAATACTTAGTCTGGCCATGACTTCAGTGACCAGACGTCACTTTTGTCTTTACACCTGTAAATTGAGACTCATGTCCCACAATATTGACAGTCTTCCAAGTTTCAATCTTGCATAAACTGTCAGCGAGCGCAGAGGACAGATGATCGTGGTGGAGAAAATGCTGTCAGAATAAAGACTCTTGGGTTAAAAGTGTTCTGAGAGACTCTGATCGTCTTTGTTGTTTCTCAGAGTCATTTTATCATGTCATGGTGCAGAGACCGATATGAAACGCTGCAGAAAATGTTGGTCAAAAGCAGGTTTAGACAAGGTGCTGAGGTTGTTGTTTCAGATACGAACAAGCTAAACCCTTTGAAGCATATAAAAAATAATGAGACAATGAAATTGAAGCCTTTATTACATTTTCTCAAAATTTTGAGGAAAAATAACTCTTAAGGATCTCTGTTAGTAGATGAGATCTGAATTTTTTCAGAGATTAAAGTTTTTTTCTTTCCCCTAAAAATCTACTAGAAGAGATTTGTCATCATTAAAAATAAAATGACAATTTTTTTTAATCAAGAAGAAAAAAATACAAATAATTATGGATATTTTTTCTATCTACAAATGTTACAGGTACTTTTATCCCGGTTTAACACTGGAATCATAAGGAAATCACATTGTTATTGCTGTTTGATGCCATGTTTGATGTTGTTCCTCTCCACTGCCAACATGCTGACTAAAGCTGAAGGAGTCTATGAGGCTGGAGAAGCTCATGGCAAAGTGGTCTGAGGCCATTGTTGCCAACTCCCCTCACAGAAATTAGCTGAAGTTGACCCAGAAAGTCACCCAGCCGTCGCCAGATGATGTTACGTGCTAATTTGCATATCAATTATGTCATCATGCCACATTGGCATTCATGTTCCCCTCAACATAAATACACATACATAAAGTTGTCCATATGTGCTCATGGCACAAGCATACCTTAGGCCGCAGTTTGATGATCGACTTTGTTGTTGTTTTCATCTGACCTGCGGCCGCATGTCTTGGACACTCGGATGAAGAGAGGGGCGGAGCTGTCAACTGACTACCTGGTTGTGAGTTGGCTCCGATGGTGGGGGAGGATGCCGGTCAGACCAGGCAGGCCCAAACATATCGTGAGGGTCTGCTGGGAATGTCTAGCAGAGTCTCCTGTCAGAAGGAGCTTCAATTCCTACCTCCGACAGAACTTCCAAAATGTTCCGGGAGAGGCGGGGGATATTGAGTCCGAATGGACTGTTACGTGTCTTCATTGTTGAGGCGGCAGACCAGAGATGTGGGGGTACTCCAGGAGTATGGGGTACCAGGCCCTCTGATACAGGCTGTTAGGTCCCTGTATGACCGGTGTCAGAGCTTGGTCCGCATTGTCGCCAGTAAGTCAGGCTCGTTTCCAAAGAGAGTTGGACTCCACCAAGGTTGCCCTTTGTCACCGATTCTGTTCATAACCTTTATGGAAGGTTAAGGTGTGGAGGGCATCCGTTTGGTGGCCTGAGGATCAGGTCTCCGCTTTTTGCAGATGATGTGGTCCTGTTGGCTTCATCAGAACGTGATCTTCAGCTTTCGCTGGAGCAGTTCGCAGCCGAGTGTGAAGCAGCTGGGATGAGTATCAGCTCCTCTAAATCTGAGATCATGGTCTTGATTCGGAAAAGGGTAGAATACCTTCTCCGGGTCAGGGATGAGGTCCTGCCCCAAGTGGAGGAGTTTAAGTATCTCGGGGTCTTGTTCATGAGTGAGGGAAAACTGGAGCGTGAGAACGATAAGCGGATTGGTGCTGCATCTGCAGTGATTTGGGTATTGTACCGGTCTGTCGTGGTGAAGAGAGAGCTGAGTCAGAAGGCGAAGCTCTCGATTTACCGGTTGATCTACGTTCCTACCCTCACCTATGGTCATGAGCTTTGGGTAGTGACTGAAAGAACAAGATCGCGTATACAAGCCGCTGAAATGAGTTTTCTCCGCAGAGTGGCTGAGCTCTCCCTTAGAGATAGGGTGACAAGCTTGGTCATCTGGGAGGGGCTCGGAGTAGATTCACTGCTCCTTCACATCCACAGGAGCCAGTTGAGGTGGCTCGGGCATCTGATCAGGATGTCTCCTGTACGCCTCCCTGGTGAGGTTTTCCAGGCACGTCCCACCGGGAGCAGGCTTAAAGGTATTATATATATATATATATATATATATATATATATATATATATATATATATATATATATATATATATATATATATATATATATATATAAGAGAGAGAGGGGGAGAGAGAGATGGCAACACTGTCTGAGGAATCATCAATGTAAATGTAGAAATCACCAACTTTTACTAGTCTGGACAGCTTCACAGTGGAGGATAAAAAGTCACCAAACTGCTGAAGGAAATAACTGTTTGGACCAGGTGGACGATATACCACAGCACAGTAAAACAAGTCCTTATGCCCGACTTTAATCAACTGCAGTTCTAAGGAAGCAAAGCGACCAGAGGTTATAGAGCTACATGGAAGATGGTCTCTAAAGACAATCGCTAGGCCTCCACCTCGACCAGAACCCCCAGGGCTGGAAGAAGGGTGTTCTCTTTTTTTCTGCATTTTTTCCTGTGTCCCTTTCATCAGTGTTAGATGTGTTACCACTGCTGGACAAGTCAGTGTTGTTACTGATGAAAAAGGGAATTTCCCAGGGGAACCTTTCCCGAGGGATCAATAAAGTTAATCGGATTCTGTAGGAATGACCACTCGGGCAAAGTTCAGTCAGACCCGAATAATCTGAATCTGGATTCTCTAGTAGCCATTTTTAAATACTGCATTTGAGGGAATGAGTTTGAAGGTTGTCCTCTTTTGGCTGTTTACAGCCGACATATTGTAAAAGAAATTAAGATAATAATTTTTATTACAGATTAAAAACATCAATGTTGTATCAGAGATGGTCATGTGCCTCAAACACCATGAAGATGTAATTAATAAGACTTTGACTCTAGACTCAAGTCAGTGCCCAGTGTCTCTGACTATTGCTGTGGAGAAGGGAGAAGAAATTCCATATTTAAGGAGATTACAGCTGATTGTCTGTTAAAAACTCAAAATTGTTTTTGGGGCAAAAACAAAAGGCAAGAAAGGGAAAGACTATGACTTTAATATCCTAGCAAGTGAAATGACACTCCTACCCAGCTGCACAGATAGGGTGGGGGAAGGGGGGGATCTGTCCCCCCCAGATTCAGATCGACCCCGATCCGTCCCCCGCACTAAGGCCAGAAAGAAAACAAAATCGGAGGTTACACGCTTGAAGCTCCTTTTTCCAATTGCATTGAATGCAGCATGACATAAACAAACACCAACTCCAGAGGTGCCAAGTGGTTGCTGCTAGGACGCAGGATGAAGCAAAAAAGACAAGCAACGATTACTGCGTATTTAAAAAAGACCATCAGTGTAAGGCGGGACCGATCTGTCTGTTTATGCATGTTGGTTCTAGTTTCAGTACGTTGTTGTCAGTGTTGGGACTTACTCGTTATGATAAATGATCCGCACTTGTATAGCGCCTCTCAGAGTAAGGTGCCTATCACCAGCGGTCAACGGGCAATCAGGCAGGGTACACCCTGGACAGAGAGCCAGTACATCGCATGGCAACACATAATCATAAATAAAGTAAAATATAAAATTTAAAAAGAGACATATATTTATATATAAATAAAAACTTTCCAAATATAATGAAAAATTCTAAATAACGTAAAAATACGAAGGAACATATGTTGGTCAGGCTGAAAAGTTTGGGAACTACTGCTCTAAGTGATAAGTGAATTTTGTTTCTTATTATATTTTATGTGCAGTTTTTTAGGGCTTTTATGTTTTCTGTAAAGATTGGTATGCTGAAAATCATTTAATGTTTTGCATAAAGCATGAGGTTTTGGTTAGTAATCGATTGGGAGAATAACAAATGACTGATTTGGATAGTGTTGATCAGGCAGAGCTTTGTTGCATAATGGCTTCAAACACGTATATAATAGTTAGTTTTTACGTAAACCATTGGATGAAATTACACAAACTGACTGAGCTCTAGTTAAGGCGCTTGCAATAGTTTGTGTATGTGTTTGTGCGTGCGTGTGTGTGTGTGTGTTTGGGGGAGGGTACATTGGAACCCCCCAGTTTGAAAATCCTATCTGCGCCCCTGCTCCTACCCAGGCCCAACATTCCAATTGGTCTCGACCTGCAAGGACTTCTCATTCGTGTGTGTGTTATTTCCATCAGTCTGTGTGTGGCAGTGTTGTGCCACTTGTAGGTCAGTCAGACAGATGCAGTTGTTGTCAGAGAGGCCACTCAGTGCCCAGGTCATGGAGGATAAAGGTTTTCCTGTGTGTGTGTGTGTGTGTGTGTGTGTGTGTGTGTGTGTGTGTGTGTGTGTGTGTGTGTGTGTGTGTGTGTGTGTGTGTGTGTGTGTGCGCGTACTCTTTTGGATAGCTGGCATTAGGGCTGTGGAACTTGACACAATAGACCTATTGTTAAGACCAGGCGGAGGCAGTGATGTTTGGAAAGTGCACACATCCAATAGATGGATGAACCAGATCTTCTCCGCTGTTCCTGAACTTTTAACCTGGGTTCATCATCCTGATGAGTTTGAGAACACTGATCGAGGTCATCTCAGTTGAACCAGGATTTGGAGACAACAATAGTGAGAGAAGGGAAGTAGGAAAGCACGCCCGGACTTTGTGGAATTTTAAACAACATTGGGAACAGAATAATGCCCTCCTTCTACTAAACAAATCCCAACATGTTTTTAGTGTTTAACATTTATTTTTATGCATAGTGCAGACCCTGCACCGATCCTGAGAAGCTGTGTTTTGCAGCACACAGAGACACAACCAGACTAAAGCAACAGAAACACACACGGACAGCAGCTAACGCTACTTTGTCAACTTACAAGAAGTGAATCATGAATGAGGGAGGGAGAGACTGGCCAGAGTGCAGAGGGATCCAGCAGGAGGTGACGTCACAAGTCACACACTCCTCCCTCTTTTCCTCCTAGAGGGTGGGAGCGATCTGGGAAGAAAGACGGGACAGAAGGGTGGTGGTAAATGGGCCACGCAGCAGACTCTTTCTTGTTGATCAGGAAGTGGGAGAATATGTCAGGATCTGGTTGAAAACTGACAATAAGGCAGAAGCAGATACAGGAAAGAGGAAGCTGGACACAGAGCGGAGTGAGGAGGAGCGATTAGGGAGATTGGGGGATATTTTCCTTCAGAAGGACCCAGGAGTTTCAGGAACCAAGCTAACCCTGTCTCAGTGTCACGGCGTCCACTTCACCGCTGCGGGGACAAGATGAACTATCTGGTGAGTAGGACTGTCTTTGTTGGAGGACAACCAGCTCCTCTTCCTCTGTTGCTACTTCTGTTTCCTCTGAGTGTTTTAGCAGGACCTGTTAGACCCTCCCTGGGGGGGTTGCTAAGGGGGAGGAGAGAAACTGGTGTTAACATTTTTTCTGCTGGATTCCTACCTTTTGTTGGTGCTCTACAGTGTGTGTGTGTGTGTGTGTGTGTGTGTGCGGCCTGAGAAAATTTAGCCTTCCTGTAAAGGAATGTGAAGGAATGAAGAGTTAGAGCGGGTTAAAGACTCGTCATGTTCTGCAGCCTGACTTTGAGGGCAGCGGAAAACGAAACTGTGCCGCTACAACACACAGAGATGATCCAGAAACCACAGATATGGATCTGTTAGAACAGTTCCCTCAGAGCTCAGCCAGTGGTTGTCATCTAGTATGTTTTTTTCCTTTCTGCTTGTTCGGATCATCTAACCTGATCCTCGGGGACATTAGAGTATCAGGAAGACTCCAGGCTCTAGAGACGGAGAGAATAAAGAAAAACCATAACAGGGTAGCTTCCTGTTGACTCAGGAAGGTGGTGAGCAACGATGTTTGTCAAGGACAGAAGGAGGAGATCAGAGACGGTTTCTGAAACTGAAAAGTCTGAAGCCCCCTTCAGACAGGCCATGAAAAACGGGAATGTTCAGGACTCTGTCCGTATGACCTTTGTGTCTGAATACAAACATCCAGATAACCTTTTCTGTAATTAAACCGGACGAAGCCCCTAGTAACAGGACCGGACTTGTTACGGACAGGGTGGCTGCTTCAGACTGGTGAGGTCCAGTTCCGGACAGGGAGGAGGGGACCGGGGGACGCTGAGCGCACCTAAATTACGTATACATCATGTGACCGGAAAGTTATATCACGTGATGTCCCTCCTGAGCGCAAAAACCCAACAGAAAGAAGGTGAACATCTTCTGCAGAGCATCTCCAACATGTCTAACAACTGGACAGATTCCGAGATTCGCGACCTACTCACGGTGAGGGGAGACTCTGTCACCTACGACCGCCTCACAACACAGTTGCGTGAACTCGGAACGCACCGAAGCAAACAGCAGGCCATATCGAAGCTTACGTCATTAAAGCGTCGATACCACGAGGTATGTGACCACAACAGGAAAAGTGGCAACGACAGGATGGAATGGAGCTACTTCGAGTTGTGTGAAGCTGTATGGGGTGCTCAAGAAACCACAAACCCTGCAGTGGTGTGTGGAAGCATGGCGGCTTCCAACCGACCAGAGGACTTCCCCGAGGCCAGCTGCAGCTATCGTGAGAGGGCCCAAGAAGACGCCATGGACGGCAGCGAGAACCACAGGCCCCAAGCAGGTAAATATTCACGTTAGCTAGCAGATGCTGTTGTAAGACTGGGTGTGCAGATGTACAGTTTGTAGCTATAAAAACATTAATTGCGGACAACTAAGACCTAAGCAGCAGGCTTTTAACTTCTGGTATCTAAAGCTGGTATCTAAACTGCTCCTACTGAGCACGTGATGAGAAAAGCGCTGGGTGACTTTTTTGAATTACGTGCACATTGGGGGTTAGAGTTATTGGAAATCTCACCAAAAATTCAGTTATAGGAGGACACAGATTGTGTCCCATTTTGAACATATATTTTGTTACTATATCTGCGTTGAGTTTAATTGTTCGTCTTTTTGGTAAACCTGTATTGCACCAAATTCAGATAATCACCCCACTGCACAAAATACCTTGAAACACTAAAGCATATATGCAACACTAATGTCTGTCTTTTTCAATAGGGCCATCATATAGCGCCCCAACGCAGCCGGCATGCAGCGCCACAACGCAACCGGCATGCAGCGCCCCAACGCAGCCAGCATATAACACCCCAACGCAGCCAGCGTATAGCGTCCCAACGCAGCCGGCATGCAGCGCCACAACGCAACCGGCATGCAGCGCCCCAACGCAGCCAGCATATAGCGCCCCAATGCAGCCGGCATGCAGCGCCCTAACGCAGCCAGCATATAGCGCCCCAACGCAGCCGGCATGCAGCGCCCCAACGCAGCCAGCATATAGCGCCCCAACACAGCCGGCATGCAGCGCCCCAACGCAGCCAGCATATAGCACCCCAACGCAGCCGGCATGCAGCGCCCCAACGCAGCCAGCATGCAGCGCCCCAACGCAGCCGGCATGCAGCGCCCCAACGCAGCCGGCATGCAGCAATCCAAGGCAAAAAAAGAGGAAGAGAGACAAGTCTTAGAATGGATGGACGAGAGAAGCCATCAGCGTGACCAGGAATTGATGCAGGAGCAGAGGGAGTTTGTAGAGCATTATCTGCGTGAAAACTTGGCATTGAGGCGGCAAGAAGCAGCTGCATTCCAAGATGTGACCTCTTTGATGCGTGAACTTGTGAACAGGTTCAATCGGCCGCAGCACGAATGGATGCCGGGCCTAAACTACCACCATTTGTAGTCCATCGCCTGGGAAGTTGTCCCTTCACCTTCCATATTGTCTGCTGTGTTTTAGGGTGCCCCCTTAATCCAGTTCAAATGAGAGAGACAGACTCTGGCTGAAGTAACATGCTGACCTGCAGAGCTCCATCAGTGCAGACTGCTGCACCCCACGTACTCCATCTGGAGACCAATTTCTAGTTTTTTTTTTTACACTTTTTTTTTTTACTATTGCTATTTGTACAATGCTTGAATACTGAGCCTTTAATCTAGTGAAATTAGCAGTTTTTTTATATACAAGCCTTGAATATTAAACCTTTAGAAGTATTTTTTGGGGGAGATATTGAGTTTTAATTTTTTGACATGGCTTTGCACATTTTAATTAATCTTTGCTTTTACTTGAGAAGCGACAGATTTTGCACGACAACATTTATAATGCTGTTACTGTGTGGAACCTACAATGACTCAGTTTCCTGCTGCTGCTATTTGGAGTGTTTCATGTGCAACAGTTTGCAGTGTCTATTTATACTTTTTTGCTTAGCAAATAAAAACCTTTTTTGGTGAAATTAAGAATGCATTCTGATCTATGTGAAGAATGGTTAACACTGTTAAAGTTTGATGCTTTTTAGTTAGGGGAAGCTGACATAGTTACAGTCCCAGAATGTATAACACAGTTTTGGACAAGAAGCACAATCACTTTGAAATGCAGTTAAAGTACAGACATGATTGCCTCTCGAATTTGCTGTGCCCCTCCAACTGGAGGTACATACAAAGCTTCTACATTAGGTTCAGGTAGTTCAGTGGCATCAGTGTTCCAGTCAGCAAGGTAATTGTCTTTGTTGATCTCACAGACATGGTGAAGAATACAACAAGCAATCACAATGTCCGGCATGATGTGAATGTCCACATCACAACGCTTGGCCAGACACGTCCAGCGCCCCCTAAGCCGCCCAAATGCATTTTCAACAACCATCCGAGCAGAGCTTAAACGATAGTTGAAGGTGCTTTGTTCAGGCGTCAGACAATGGTGTTGTGTGAACCCCTTCATCAGCCACTTCTTCAGTGGATATGCCGCATCCCTGATCAGATGAACTGGTACCTCTACACCATTGATGTCTCTGGACATCTAGAAGGACAGAAAACAAAGATTAGAGGTGTGTGTGTGTGGATTTATAGGTTGAGGCATACCTCACAGCAGAACAGGTAGCCGTTTTGTTGTTCGGCTTTGATGAAGATGGTAGACTTGCTGAGTACTCTGGCGTCATGTGTTCGACCAGGCCAACCAACATAAACATCTGTGAAACTGAACAAAGCATTTCGTTAGTGCTGCAACATTACAGCCCCAAACAACAGAGGGACGTATTAAATGTATATTTGCTCTTGACAGCAACATAAAAATTCATGCTCTCACAAAAGCAGAAACGGTGGTCAACAACAGCCTGCAGAACAATGGAATGCCAGCCTTTTCTGTTGTGATATGAAGCTGGATCGTCCCTCGGAGAAATGATTGGAATGTGGCTTCCATCTATAGCTCCACCACACATTGGGTAGCCGCGTGAAGCAGATCCATCCAGTGTGACCTGTAGCTGGTCCAGCTTTGGTAATGAAATGAAACGTTCCAGCAAACACTTGTCACCTCTCGCAAAAATCCACAGACAGTGGACATACCCACACCAAACGGGCAGCTTATGGTTCTGTATTTGCACGGTGTGGCATACCACCAGATAACAACGGCTAGCCTGAGGGAAGGTTTGTAATGCCTGCGCCAGTTTGTAGTTTTCCATGTCAAAGCAGGCCTAACCAAACTTAACAGGTAGTCGAAGGTCCTGCGAGACATTCGAAAATGTTGATACCACTCCTCATCTCCAAAGTTTTTCAACGCGTTTGACCAGAAAACTTCGCCACTTGGTCGTGAATGTTTCCATATACGCCGGATTGCTCGCTCCTGTAGCATGCGGCGAACCATGGCAGCTCGCCTCCTACGGTACCGTCTCCTAGACGCGCGTCGGAGCGCTTCACACCGCTTCCATGATTCCTTTATTAACCATTGAGCTTCATCATCCAGGTCTCTTATGCGTCTTCATGTGCGCAGAATTATGCTTAACATAAGTCTGATCAGTGAGAGGAATTCTAGCTCTTTGTCGGCCATGTTTGACTGAATAGCTTTGTTTGGGTAAATGACGCATGTACGCCCGCGTACGGCCTTCCCGCCCCCTCCCCCTCAGACATCTGGAACTTTTCCCTGCTGTGTGAAGGCAGCCGAAAGGACAAGTTCTGTTACAAAAGTGGTGTGTCTGAAAACACAGTTCTGGTTAAAAACCGGACTGAATTGTCCACACATATTCCAGAATGTCAATCTGACAAGGGTTTGAGACAGTCTCTGTTGTTGGTTCATATCCTGCAGCCATGTTGTGTGTGTGTGTGTCCACTCTGACTGTCAGAACTGTTATTTTGTTACTGATTTGTTTTATCAACATATTCCTTTTTAAACTTCTACATTTTACCCTTTAAACGGACCTTCAGCCGTCAGAAACACACACAGAACTGAACAACAGCCACTGTTGTGCTCACTTGGACTCATTCTGACAGTCATGGTGAAAGGATGACATTAAATGTTGAGGCTTTTTTGGTTTTAGGTGCCTGCTTGTATGTATTTTTGTTTTCTTGAACACAGTGCCTTGCTTTCTACAAAGTTATTTAGCAGTTGTTGAATGGGCTATCATCTTAATTTTCTTTATTTAAACTCAGGAATGGCTAACAGTGAATCACACAGCTGCCATCTTGTTTGGCGGTCCTGGAGCACTGTTTTCTCTTTAGAAATGGGGTTAACACCTTTGTGTTCTTTAGGCAGCAGCTTTTGTCCAAAAATAACAGATAAACACAGTTTTTATAGAAACCATATTGAACCAAACAGGTGATTGTTGTTAGTTTACCGGTGTCTTTGCACGAGATCAGGAATCCTCAGTGTGTGTCAGAATGTCTGTTTGCTGTCTGAGTAATGGAGGCCTGGCCGGAATTCCCCTTTACTCTACAGAACACACACACGCACGCACGCACTATCATAGTGAGGACCCTCCATTGACTTCCATTCCTTTTAGTGACTCCACTATGCCTAACCCATGCCCTAACATAACAAGTGCTGATCTAGTCCTAACCCTAACCTCAACAAAAACTTCATTAAACTCATACCACTAAAAGTAACTGGTAAGCTTTAAAAAAAGTGAGGACAATATAAATGTCCTCACTTTGAAAAATGACCTCACACTGTTGGTTTAAACCTCATGGTGGTTCTCAATAGGTAGTAAGTACAAGAACACACACACACACACACACACACACACACACACACACACACACACTCACACTGATGTTTTGTAACAAGCAAACTTCAACAAAAATAGGTTAAAAACTTTAAAATCAAGTGAAAGTGCATTTATGTTGATGTTGGGCTGACATGTTTCTATATTTGACAGCAGTTAGGGTTGGGGTTAGTTTACCTCTCGTGTGTCTGCCCAGGAACCAAAACGTGTCAACATTAATCTTTATCAGAACACAACGACCCTGGCCTGACCCGGCCTGTGAGGAGGAGCGAGTAGCTCCGGATCTGTTGTTCCTGTCATTACCCGTCCTCATCTCGCTGTCATGTTCATGTCTGACCCATTTCTACCAGCAACACTTTGGGGGGTAACACTGATGATAGTCTGGCCCATAAACAATAACTGTCTCTCCAAGTGAGTCTGAAAGAGACAAAAATAAACGTCATGTTCAACCTGGATTTATTTGACGCAGGAGTGCTCCACACACCAGTTGTTATCTCACCTGTTGCTGTTGTGAACAATAACACATGGGCTCATGTTCCAGACACGCCAAACTCATCTACAAGTGTGTGCATCATTACTAGACACCACAAAGGCCACGAGGACCAAGAAGTATTTACCCAGAATGCATAGAGAAATCACCCTTTGGAGGTAAATATTTGTCCCGTAGTGCCTCTTGGATAGCTCCAAACCACAGATAAAAGCCCTACGTCTGCTGCCTGATGAGGTTTTTGAGCAACGGGCTACAGATTTCTCTCACACGCCTGTACAGTCATCAGCCAGCATGTGCGGACATGCCTCAGCTTGGAGAGCTCTTAAGGCTCAGGCTGCTGTGGATCCTCTCCTGTCAGCCGCACATAGAGCTCTAGCTGCTCTGATGTCCTCACCAGCTCAGCTCACCTGTAGGCAGGGAAAAAAAAGTGACCTAGAACTTGTTTACAATCAACGCACCTCTGAAGATCAGCCTCAGTGTTTGCTGCTGTGTACGCTCAATTTGCTCCTGTCTGCTCCGAGCCGTCCACCGGGGTTGTGTGTGAACAGGTTAGGCAACATCAGGCCACACCTATGAGTCTGAGCTCCAGGCTACAGAATCTCTGCTGTTGTTTCTGCTCTTAGTCATGGCCTAAGGTCAGAATTTTCAGCTGCGCCAAAACAAAACTGGTGTTGTTGCTGTTGGGCTTCTTTAAGAGTGTAGCTGGCTGTAGAATGGATAACTTCAGAAACACATTTGTGAATAAACGGTTAAACTCCCGCAGTCAGGCGTTTGCTTTCAAAGGCTGAAACGATTCATCAAATAATTCATGTTGCAAAAATCTTGGAGACACGTTTCATATTCAAGGCTTGCTGGTTTGACCCTTCTCAGGGATCAAGTGTTTCACAGCAACTCACTGATGCTGGCCTCATCAGGGCAGCATCACCATGTGTCAGTTTCATTCCATTCAGTGTTTACGTGCTACTTTGTGCGTTTCTATCACAGGAAATCTCAATAAAAACATCTGGCTTTGTGGTTTATGAGTCAAGATGTGTAAAAGTTGAGGGGTACAGATACCTTTCCATGGCGCTGTAGATTAGTGCAGTTGCTCTACTTGTTTAGTCGTCTGCACAGGTTTTACTTCCAGATGAAATAGTTGGACCTATAAACCAGCACCTGTGCTCCTTCCACTGAGATAGAGGTGAGGCCCGTTAGTGTTCAGCTGGTGGACTTCCATGTTAAATGTCACTTTGGGTTTGTCTCTTCTGGCTCGACCATCACAGCTCCAGGTGAACGCTCTACAGGCAGGAGCAAATCACACACACTCTCACAAATGTTTCTCCAGAAGATGCATGCTGAGACGGGAAAGAGTAGAGAGGAGAGCGACAGACGGACAGCTGCAAATCAGACCTGTCTCCCATCAGCAAGTGTCAGCTTGTGCCAGCTTAGTTTCCCTTTAGGAGACTCCGTCAGAACAAAGTTGTTCCTGCTAATGTTGACTTACTAAGTTACTAAGTGTGCTCCTCGTGTTTAATCTTCAATCTAAAGATGTGGTCAGAGCAGTTTCCCTCCTGCAACAATAAAAGTTCATAAAAGAATGGTTGGATCTGTTTCGTCTGGAGTCCCTTACATCAGTAGCCCTGATGTTTACGTTTTACAGGGCGTTGGCTCTTATTTAACCCAGGAGGCACCCAGGCATCGGTGTGCCTGACGCATCATCAAACTGTCCTGAGACGGTTCACACACGCAGTCTAACGTGATCAGGCCACTCAGGATCCATGTTGATCTGAATGTAGCTCAGGAGTCTCTTTAATCACAACATTCAGGCGATCCAAGCGTGACAAGACTTTAGCAGAGCGGAACATGTGAGCGATGAAGAATTACAACAGAATCAGTACAGAACTGAGGTGTACAGTAGGTAGAATAAACAACAAAGACATGCCCAGGAGTACAGTAAAGCTTCATGACTGTACTTATACTCACTTACCTACATTTATGTAGAAAGTTCTTAACCAAGACACACACACACACACACACACACACACACACACACACACACATATATATATATATATATATATATATATATATATGAGGCTTAACATTCTACACGATCTGAGCAAGTGACGGCACGAGGATTCATCAGACTCCGACTGTAAGAGTGGTTCTGACATCATGAGGCATGAAGGATGAATGTCTAAAGAGATCTCCTGCTTTTGTGTAAGTCTGAGACAGAAAAGCTTATTGAACGCCAAAAATGACAACATATCCCAAACAGTTGGTGACCTTCCTTTGGTTTGTGATGTGTGTTGCAGAGATTAATTTAAAAGACACAGCCAGCGAAAACTTGAGTTCCTTATTTTTTACTTTCAGTTTCATTATTTCAGGTAGGTGTTTTATTTTTGATGAGGAGCAGGAAGCTGTTAATTATTATAGGAAATTATTACTAGATGAGTTTTACTTTAGCTGGTTGAGTGCCACGTGAGTTCCTGTGTCCAGGAAGGAGACATCTGGCTGTTGGGGACTACACATGCTTTTACTAGTGGGATGTCCGCTGTGAGGGATGGCTGTGCCTAGTTTACAGGAAACAGATTTTAGAGTAGAGACGACCCTCCTGAGAGCCGGTGGTGTTTGCATATCCTGTTGATCAGAAATCCTTGTATTGATTTTAAATGATTAAGGGGATGAACGTGATTCCTACTCATGAGGAGGAGAGATGTGACATAAATCTGAAAACTGATCAGTCTGATTTCTGATTTTGGTAGGTTTTGTTCTTCATTCATTAAGACCTGCAGCTCAATCTGAGAAACGTGTTTTCTCTTTTTCTGTCACTTCTGTTCCTGCTGTGTCCATCTCACGCCCCAATGACCCCTCATTTACACCGAGTGTGGATCAGAACGGTATGGCTCCTGCAAGGATAGAAAATCATTGAGCACAGAGCATTCACACCAGCGATGGTGCTGATCCTGATGTAGATCTTTGGAAAGTTTCCACATGGTTTCTGTCTTTTCCAGATTCTACATGCGAATAATCATGAAGAAATGACATAAGCCAGACAGGAAGTGCGATATGTGCCGGTGAAATGCATCCGGTACATCTCATTTTAAAACCAGTGTTGCATCATTCTGTTGGCTCCTTTGTTGTCATTAATGACAGTCAGGGATACCAGCTCCTCTCTACACACACGTGAACTCACCAGCGATGTCCTGAGACCCACGATCCACAGTTGGTGTAAATGGCAGTCCTTCTAGAAGCCGCAAGTGTGCTCCTGTAAGAGAGGGGCCAAGCTCTGGTGGACACTAACAAGGGCTCATTGCTCCAACCTGCAGAACCTCATGGGCTCCTTTCCACTGGCATATTAACAGAACCTGATGCTCAGGAGGCGCAGATAGCAGGGGGAACAAAGGCACAACTTGTGCTAGACAGCAGTAGTGAATCCCTTCAGTGTATCAATGCAAATCAATGATTCTAGATGCCTCAATTAAAAAAGTAACCTTTAGTCGCTACCAAAGGGGAAGGTGCAATGTATTTATTCGTCGTTGTTATAAAAAGATAAGCACAGAGCACTGTGTGTGTGTGTGTGTGTGTGTGTGTGTGTGTGTGTGTGTGTGTGTGTGTGTGTGTGTGTGTGTGTGTGTGTGTGTGTGTGTGTGTGTGTGTGTGTGTGTGTGTGTGCATGCACCTGCAGTAGAGCCTGCACCAGCTTGTGATAACTGGGGTAGGACTCATGCAGAGGGAGTGGAGATGATGAAGGTCAGACGTGACTGACGTCTACAAAAAGCTAAAGGAGTTTCTGTTTGAACGTGTGGGTGGGGGTGGTGGTGGGGTGGGGTGAAAGCTTAGATTATCTCATACACGTTGTTCTTATAGGCAGAAGTGGACTCAACCAAATGTCAGCCACTTGTATCTACAGAACTGTTTTTATTCACCCTGACTGATTATGAAGTAGAACAGAGCCAGAACCAGGTTCTGAACGGGTGGCAGTCTGCCAGCTGGGCTCTGGGAGGATTGGAAAAGACAGAGATAAACAAAAGGGTTCGACCAGTCTTCATTTGTGTGGAAGATAAGCAGAGGAGCCCACCAAAATTTGGTTGGTTTTTCTAGTCTGAGTCAAAAAGGTCAAATTTGAGGTGAACCAATGAGATAATTAACTGGAATAATGATGCAGCAGAGTAGAGATGTTGAAGTTAGGATGGATGCAACAAGTGGTAATAAACCAAAGTGAAAACTTTAAAAGATCCACGCTCCTTGGTCGGGCAGAACAAAAATGATTTGTATCTATTGATGGACGATAGAAAAAAGATGGGTCAATAAAAACTTTCCTTTCTTTTTTCATTATAGCCTATCAGGTAGGCTAATACTAGCTACTACAATCAAAAACACATATTCTGACATGCTCCATCACCAAGCCCTCCTCTCTCTCACCTAAACAGACAGCAGATGAGTTAAAGACGTCGCAGCAAGGAGCGGTGGAGGAAATTCTCCCAAAAGAACAAGACCTGGATCAAACCTGGTGACCATGCTGCCTGCTAATGCTGCTCTCTCAGTTAACCACACTTTCTCCCACACCTCGTGCATCTGGCCGAGGTGGTGGAACGGGCATGTTCATTTCCAACAAATGAAAATTCAGTCAGTCGCTACCCATTACTAAGTACACCTCTTTGGAATACCATGCCATCCGGGTAACGGCACCAAAAAAATCTTTATGGTTGTTATATCGACACCCTGCTCTCCTCCATTCCTGAGCACGACTGTCCCACAATGGTCCTTGGAGACATGAATATTCACCTGGACAATACCAGCTCATCAGGCTTCCTGTCACTAATGTCATCATTTGATCTAAAACTAGTACAAAGTCCTCCAACTCACAAAGCTGGAAAAGCACTTGACCTCATTTTCACCAGAAACTGTGCCATAGACACAATCTCTGTCACACCGCTGCATCTTTCCGATTATTACTTCATCCATTTCAGCACGACTCTACAAGGGAGGTCCACTGCTTCCTCCCCAATGGTCTCATTCCACTGCAACCTCCGCAAAACAAAAGATCCTGGTGATCAATTGAAATTTCATGAATTATTGTCCTCATTCTCTGCCACCATCACTGATGCAAAGAAAGCTTTCTACACTGACAAAATCCTCAGCTCTTCTGACACTCAGAAACTGTTTTTGACATTCAAAACTCTGCTTAACCCTCTGCCTCCAACACCTACCAGTAATCTAGCAAAAGACACCTTTGCCTCATTTTTCACTGACAAAGTGTCAGTTATAAGCAGTTTACTAAACTGGCCACTCCTGTGCCTTCGCTACAAAAAAAAACCTTTCTAGCCTGACCATCAGAAGCCCTACTACATCATTTTCTTCATTTACCCTCACTGAGAACTGTGTGTCCAAATGTCTCATGTGTAGCTACATGCCCACTCTACCCCACTCAGACTAAGCTGCTCCAATCTCTTGCTCCTACAGTAGCCGCAGCAGTCACACATGTGGTTAATGCTTCACTGACATCCGGTACATTTCCCTCCTCTCTCATGCATGCTCAGGTTAAACCACTGCTAAAAAACCTTCACTACCTTTAAATCATGTGGAGAATTACTGACCCATCTCTCTCCTCCTGTTTCTGTCTAAAATCATTGAAAGGGCAGCATTCAAGCAGATCACAGAACACCTCTCACAAAACTGTCTGCTTGACCCTTACCAATCTGGGTTCAAAAATGGCCACTCCACTGAAACTGCTCTGTTAGTTGTGACAGAAGCCTTAAAAGAAGCTAGAGCGACTGCCAAATCCTCAGTGCTTATCCTGCTGGACTTATCGATTGCATTTGCCACTGTCAACCATGGCATCCTCTTGTCCACACTCTCTAGCATGGGCATCACAGGGGAAGGACAACCCTGGTTTGAATCCTGCCTGACAGGACGATCATTCAATGTATCCTGGCTCGGACAATCTTCTGCTGTTCACCATTTTGACACAGGAGTTCCCCAAAGCTCTGTACTAGGACCTCTTCTCTGCTATATACACCACCTCATTGGGTGAGATTATTCAATCACATGGGTTCTCCCAAAACTGTAGGGTTGCTAGAATTAACTGGTTTGACTATTAACCATGGCGTGAAACACTGCGGTTGACCCACAGTAAAGACGTCTCCAACACTGTAAAAAAAAAAAAAAAAAAAACGAGTGAACCAAAGCGAAAGTAATTGGCGCACACAGCAGAACCAGCGTCAACAACCACCAGGACTGCTTTATTTCCACCTAGGAAGTGCTTCAAGTCTCCTGTGAGGGGATATTTTAGACTCCCAAAGCTGCTAAAAGAGAAATTCAGAACGATGTCTCGTCCATCTGCAGAGCTGGCAGAAAAAAAGTTGCGACACTCCCAACTTGTTATCATCTCTGAGATCATCACGCAGGCACATTAGCTCCAATTGAGTCAGCTTATGTTGGTGACTGAACAAATTTACCAGTAATATTAGAACAATCCAGTGAACGATGGTTCATATTGTGTTGTTCTACCTTCCCCTTTATCTGTCTACAACAAGCCTGTACGGCAAGCCATTTGAATATTTAATCAGCAACACCTCTCTGTAATTCCTGTTCTACATCATGGGTCCCTGGGCTCCGTTGGGTCCCCGGCGGGGCTGGTCACCCCTGGTACCCGGGTCGCTGGTCCCGGTCTCTGCCGGCTTGGGGGTGGGAGGCTGCATGTGGGCCTGTGGGCTTGCCGCTGATTTCTCCCGGGACTCTGCCGGCTGCTGGTTGTGACCCCCCGGGGCAATCCTCTGCGCCTCTCCAGAAGGGGGCGGGGGCTTTTCATGTTACAGTCTTCCTGGGGTCCCTGCACTCTGGGGCAGCTCCTGGATCTCTGGGACTTGGAGCTCCTTCCATATTCTACACATCTTTAGGGGGCAGATCTGTGGCCCCTCACACTCTCTATTGGATTCTCCTAGAGAGAAACCTTACAAGTGTGTGTACACACACAGGTGCTCTCATGGTGCTCTCATAAGTATGGACTTGGGCACATTCAACACATGTCTTAAGGCTGTGGTGGGCACTAAATGCACTGTGATTTATAATCGTGTGATTGTTCAGTTAAACAATGTTAATTTTATATTTCCTCATCAGGTTGACACAGTGACAGCTTGCTCCTGTTGTATTGTTGTGTGTCCCCTCTTTAATTTTTATTTATTTATTTTATTTTTTCCCTTTCTGCAGGTCTAGAAACAGACTTCTCTTTCACCTGTCTTCGTGTCTGGTTGAAATGATAAAGCATCAAAACCAGTAACATTACATTATAAGCAGACGCTTTGATGCTCCACCTGAGAGTAAACCTGTAAGGCTTGTCACCAGCATTCAGACATGAATGAATATTGAATGTAGTTAATTTAGAAAGAGCATAAAATGAACAAGGCAGCACTTAAAATATATTTTCGACAACTATTTTTCAATTATTGTCTATCAATCGATATGAATTTTTTTTTATCGATGTGCTTTTTTTCTGTATCGTCCAGCCCTACTTATTGAACAGGTATGGGTCTAAACTCTTGTTTACAGAGTCCACATGCTCAGAAAAAGGGAGACAGCTGTTTAAATCTGTACCGAGGTGTCAGAAGGAATCCAACTGCTCCACATCATGGCCCTGAAAACATGTTGGCTATAACAGATAGGGACAACTCACTTGACTTTGTGACTCTTGGCTCCAAAGTGTCTTCAAAAAAAGACCAGATTAGGAGAATGACTGTGTGGTCATTCTGGGATAGAGCGCTGGTGTCAGAGTCATGTGACTGTTGGGTAATGAAAGTCGGTGGCATTCCGGTAAGATTTGGTGTTGCTTGCTCTGGCCCCCAGAATGATTTCCACTTTTATTCTTGGTGTTCCGATAGCCTGATGACCACTCTTCCTTCTAACGGTTACCCTGTGGCCCAAGCTGCCACAGGGCCGCTGATCCAGCTAGCTCCGTATTACCCAAAGGGGGGTTTGGCCAAATTATGGAACAATATTAATCCTATAAAGCTACAACCTAGTTTTATTTATTATTTATTAACCATTCTCAGTAAAAGAGGCTAAACGTCTGACACAGTCTCAGGGAAGCAGACAACAGAATTTGACTTGCTGGCCTCTCTATAGATGTGCTTGGACACAGAACTATTCTACATCTTATTTTTTTTTTTTTTTAAGCAACCTTTTGTGTCTTGCCCTCCTTGTGCAAGGTGTCAATAGTTGTCTCTTGGACAACTGTCAAGGAGCAGTCTTCCCCATGACTGTGTAGACTACAGAACTAGACTGAGACCATTTAAACGCTGTTGCTGGTGTTTTGAGTTAATTGGTTGATTAGAGTGTGGCACCAGGGGTCTTCAGCATTCTATTATTCCGAGACACCGAATTTGGGATTTTCATTAGTTGTCGGTTAAACATTTGAAATATATAAGTCTGCGTAAAGAATTAATCTAAAATACAAGTTTCATTTTTGGAGTTACTGAATTAAAGGCTCTTTCCAAAGTATTTCTCTTATCCGATGGCACCATTTAGTGGCTGACAAGCATATTACACAAAGAATTTCTCCTTTTGTTTGTTTAAGATGGAGACTTCACGTTTCTGTTTATAAATGTGCTTCTGTAGCCGACAAACGGAGCTAAAACACGTTGTTTTATGAGTATTATTCTCATGTCATGTTGTGTTTTCATGTATTTATATTTTAGAGACTTTCTTGTCTGTGAAAAGTTCATCAACTCTGCATCAGCCGAGGTATTCCTTAAATATGACGCATTTAAGCGGCAGTCTAACGCTATTGGTTAGTTCTGGTCGGCGCTCAGTTTCCTATTGCACAGAGCTCTGCGGGGCAGGGGGCGTGGTTAGCAAAAAAAACGTATTGCTTGCATTACATCACAGTACATGATAAGACAATCAGTTTTACGGATTTTTGAAAAATCATACATAGTTTCTGAAAGGAGAAAACTCCGGAAAGATACTTTAAATCAATTATTCTAATTTTATGACCAGCATCTGTATGTCTTCCAGACAGACTGACATGCACGCTGTCATGTTGGGGTTGAGTTTTTTTAACCAGGACATGAAGAATCAGTTTCAGACACAAGAAATCAAATCAAACAAAGCTTATTTAAGGATAACTGAGGATGCACACGTGTGGCGTTGATCTTGGGCTCTGGAGGATCTGGAAAATGAAAGGTTGCTATCTGGTAGCTGCTGCGAATCAGAAGTTACGAGTTACGGTATTGTTGGTGGCTGAGGGCTCAAGGGGGAGGGAGTGAGTCAGATCTGAGGAAGTGGTGAGCTTGGAAGCAAGGTGGTGGCTTGAAGGCTCGAAAGGGTTATATTCCAGGGGCCTCATTCATCAAACGTTCGTAGAAATATTCCTAAATTCGTTATTATGAATGAAATTTAGACTAAAACATTTAAGTAACAAATAATTTACTACATGACCACCTCAGTGGACAGCATATGTTCTGAATGTGAAATATGTTGGCTTCACTCACTAGCGTCCAATGAGAAGGCTCAAATGCAACAAAGTCAATAGCAAAAAAAAAAAAAAAGAAAAACTGTTTTGAGTAGTTGTCCACTGTAGAGGCCATTATGCATGATATGAAAGGGTTAAAACAAAGACTTGCAAAAATATTGCTACACATGGGCGTTAACATCGGGGGCAGTTCCACTGGACTGGCAGACCGGGGTGGTGGTCCTAGTTAACAAGGGGGACCGCAGGGTGTGTTCCAACTACAGGGGATCACACTCCTCAGCCTCCTTGGTAAGGTCTATTCAGGGCTTCTGGAGAGGAGGGTCCGTCAGATTGTCGAACCTTGGATTCAGGAGGAGCAATGTGGTTTCAGCTTATCTGCCCGTCTGTTATTAGTCTAACTGCAATAAATAGATGTTTGAAAAAATGACAAGTGGGGACTTACCTAAGTGTTTAACTGGTGCTGTGCGTTTGTCTTTTGTTCCCTCTACAGAACGTCTTGGCCAAGGCATTGTATGACAACTTGGCAGAGTCTCCAGATGAGCTTTCATTTCGTAAAGGAGACATCATGACGGTGTTGGAGCGTGACACCCAGGGTTTGGATGGATGGTGGCTCTGCTCGCTCCATGGCCGCCAGGGCATCGTCCCAGGGAATCGTCTGAAGATCCTTGTTGGCATGTATGACAGTAAGCAGCAGCAACAAGGCACACAGTCCTCACCAGATGCAGCTGTTTCCTGTCCCACCCCCCAGTTGCAGCGACCCCTCCCTGCTCACAGCACCTATGCTAAACCAAGCCCTGCTATCCCTGGGAAAGGAGAGTGTATAAATAAGTCCTCTCTTCAGTACACATCCATGCACCCAGCCTACTCCATTCCCAGCTCGGTGCAGCCCAGCTCTGACTCTGTTTACATGATGCCCCCCTCCCACGGTCCCAAGCTGAGTCCCCAAAATCTGTATCACCTTACTTCTGGTCAAAGTGGACCATCTGTACAAGCCCAACCAGGACCACCTAGCAAGATGTCAACTGTTGGCCAAAGAAAGTTGCAGGACATATACCAGGTGCCCCCTTCTGTTGGTCCTGGGCCAGGCCAGACAGGTGGGAGTGCAGCAGCTGGCCAGGATATCTACCAGGTGCCCCCCTCACTGGATAAGAGGACTTGGGAGAGCAGCAGCAAGCCTCTCAGTAAGGTAAGGGAAAATGAAAATCAAAATGATGTTAGTTACATTAAAATTAGTGTCAGTCTGTCTGACATTGATGTTATGCGGGATCACACAGGATATATTTGATGTGTCTTCACTATTCCTGTCAGACAGCTGGTTAGAGCCTGAGAGTGTTGAGAATGGTTGAACAGTGACTTGTGCTTGTCGTAATCACAGAAACTGAACAAAGACATGTGCCTCAGTGTGTCACCACTTCTGATGGAGTCCTTAATGACTCAGAACTTTGTATGAATATCATTCATCAGCCAGAGTAGCAGCTGCTCGTATGAGAACACTGGTTTGTTCTGGGGTCTGTATGGTTTTAACCATGGACGTAATTTTCACTTTAGAAGTGAGGGGGACACGGCGGGCGGGGGGGGGGGGGGGGGGGGGTCTTTACAGTATGCTCTAATGGGAAACAGGCTTCAACGCAAACGGTTGCTTTCCACTTAGTGCTAGAGCTCAACCAGTGTCAATTAAATATAGCGTAATATTGTTTTTGGATGGTAAAAAGTGCAGGGGTCAAAACTTGACTTTGGAAAAAAAAAAAGGGGGGGGACATGTCCCCCCCTGTCCCCCCAAAAAATTATGTCCATGGTTTTAACGGTTAATCCTAGACCATAGATAAATGCTGAAGTGCTGTTCTGAGGCACAGGAATCACCGAGTGCTCTGAGAAGTATCCTGATTTCATCTGAAGAATAACGATAGAGAGAGCAGTAACTGGAGGTTATTTCCAATGGTATAAATATTCCCAGGTGTGAAAATGTGGCAGAAATATTAGTATGAAGTTCTGGAGTAGGACAGCTTTCACACATTTAGGGAACAGAAAATCAGACTGAGCAAAAGCTCTGTTATTTGCTTTTAACTGTTATTGTTGCACCATTGCATCATTTTAGCGTAAACTTGAGAACCGGCCTAATTACAAAATGCAGTTGTTGTTTTTTTCACATTTGGGGGATTTTATTATTGGTTTCTGATTTCTGTTTGCATGTTCTATTTGTTTTATTTTGTAAATAACTCCTCTTGAACCTGCTGTTAATCCATCAGAGCCCAGTCCAGTTAGGAACTGGACTGAAATTAAAGTATCTTTCCTGAGTTTTCTCCTTCAGAACTTATGTATGATTTGTCAGAAATCAGTAAAAGTGATTATCTCACCATGTACTGTGATAAAATGTAAGCAATACGCCTTTTTAAATGTTTTTGCTAACCACGCCCCTGCCCCGCAGAGCTCCGTGCAATAGGAAACTGAGCACCGACCAGAACTAACCAATAGCGTTAGACTAACGCTTAGATGCGTCACATTTAAGGAATACCTCGACTGATGCAGAGCTGATGAACTTTTCACGGACAAGAAAGTCTCTAAAATATAAATACATGAGAACACAGCATGACATGAGAAGCACATTTATAAATAAAAACCGTGAAGTCTCCATCTAAAAAAAAAAACGACCCAGAGACTATTTGTGTGATATGTTTGTCAGCCACCAGGTGGCGTCATTGGATAAGAGAAATACTCCAGAAATGTGCTTTAATAAAAAAGAAGCCAAGTTTATTAGGAAAGAGGGTCAAAGTATGAAAAAAGCAAAGGAGAGTTACCGGTAGTTTAGTTTAGTTTGTGTGATCAGCATAAAAATGTCTCCTAAAACCTCCACATGTCCTGATTTATAGATATTTGAAACTCCAACTGTTGACTTTAAATGAAGGGCCCTGGGGTTTGAACCAAACAAGATCTGCTGTAACAGAAACAATTTCGGATGGTTTCACTTTGTCCCATAGTACTACTCAGTATTTTTATCTGCCACTAAGCACACACGTCATTCGTCTGCATCAGAACTTCCTTAAACGTTCCACTGAAAGTAAAACCAAAGCTTAGAAACGAGTGGATGCTAGACTCATCCTGGAGCTCCGCTGTTTTCTGCTGTTGGAGTTTGCTTTTGTGAGGTTTGGTCAGACCACATGGATGGATGGAGGGAGGGAGGACGGGGGAGTCAGAAAGGGTGTTGTGATTTCCCAGACTGACGGGTTGACTCTGCACTCAAACACACAATGCAGAGTTTAAACAAGCTCACAATGGTTTCCACAGCACTTCTGCCTGCTGTGGTGGAATCCTCCTGTTAAAGGAGTCCTATTTAAATATATTTATATAAAACATGACTGTATGATCATCTCAAGGTGTCAAATCAATAGGATTTCAGACACCAAATATTAAAATAAGGATTTCTTAAGTGACAAAATCAAAACATGAGAATTTCTGTCAGTAAATCCTCTGATGATGAGGAACTGCTGTGGAATGCTCTGAACCTGGTAAATGGGCTTAGATAAGGACCCTACCTGGTAAATCCAGGAGGGGTGTGCTATATGTCTGGGTTTCATGTATCAGGATACTTTCAAGACTCGTAAGTGGACCAGTCTATTTGAAGCTCAGTGATTTATAAGTAACTGATGTTGAGAAATCAGGCTCGGAGTTTCAACAGACAAATACTTTTGCGTTGCCTCTATTTAGCTAGCAGAACACGGAACAGAGCTCCGACCCGGGTCAAGGCTGCAGAAGGTCCTCGGGTCGCCCAGCTGGAGGTAGCTGTGTCAGAGATGAGAGGAGAATCAGACCGATGAGCAGAAATCTGACAGCAGATGTTACTTTATCTTCGTGTTTCAGAGCCAGATCAGGTCTGACTGAGTAAACCTGTGTCTGATACGAGGAGATGGTAAAAACTGAACAGCTATAGTCTGGTTACAACCACGCATAACGTTAGTGATGAGCTGGATGTAACCCATACATAACCCTGCTCATCCTGTGTGTGTGTGTGTGTGTGTGTGTGTGTGTGTGTGTGTGTGTGTGTGTGTGTGTGTGTGTGTGTGTGTGTGTGTGTGTGTGTGTGTGTGTGTGTGTGTGTGTGTGTGTGTGTGTGTGTGTGTGTAAAGGTGGTGGTTCCTACTCGTGTTGGGCAGATTTATATCTACGACACAGTGAAACCAGACCAGGATGAGTATGACGTCCTGCCCAGACACCAGCCTCCAGTCCAGCAGGATATATACGATGTGCCCCCCACCCGCCAGCAGCACCCCTCCCAGGTCAGACTTCTCAGTGTCGATCTGATGTTTACAACTGAGCCAATACAGGATTGTTGTTGTTATTAAATTCAGTCATGCTCAGTAGCCTCTGATAAACATGTGTGTAACATGAGAGATCGTCACACGTGTGCTGCCTCTGTTGCTAACGCACACGTACGTGTGTGTGTGTGTGTGTGTGTGTGTGTGTGTGTGTGTGTGTGTGTGTGTGTGTGTGTGTGTGTGTGTGAGTGTGAAGGTCCAGCTTCCTCTATTTAAATGTTTTATTTTATTGTGTGTTTTTGTTCTTTTCTTCACGTTTAGGTGTGTGACACTCCTTCCACGGTGGCAAAGGGGCCCTCTAGTGGTCAAGACATATATGACACCCCGGCACCGTCAGACAAGAACCAACATACTGTAAGGCTTTTGGACTTGGGAGTAACAAAACGTTCTGTTTTCCATCGTCTCTCACTAAATCACCGATAGGCTTGCTGTGCACGTCTGGGGGAACAACAGATCCTGAGTCATTTGACACATTTTTTAATCAAGGAAGATTTTTAGGTTTTAGATCATTTTATTTTGTCAGGAAAAAAACACAATTTACATTAAAACAACTAAAACATGGATGTTGCTTTAGATCTCTGTCCTGCTGGCTAACCCGTGTGCTCTTGAGCTACAGAGATTTTATCAGCTGCAACAAGGCGTTCAGTTCCTGAAGCAGCTTCAGACCATCGTGTTTGTTGTCTTTTCACATTTAGTGATGAATTTGATTGTAATTCAAACATTTGCTGCTGCACTTTCATGTGTAATCATCTCCTAATGCTGTTGTAAATCACAAATGATTCGTATACGTCCACAAATAAAACTGGATCAGACGTTCAGGGCCCTAACACCGAGGCTCCAGGATCAGACGTTCAGGGCCCTAACACCGAGGCTCCAGGCTGACAGTTTCCTAATTCAGGGATTGACTTATTCATGATCACATGACGTGTGACACACATGGGACAAAATCAACTTTAGAGCTGTGAAGTTTGCTCTCATGGTGCGCAAACTCGGGGACGAGCGTGCCCCAGACACCTGCATCCTAAGCTACTATTGAGAGGTGCAGCATTTTCCAGGCGTTGCCGTGGTAACATGCTGCGCATTGCATGGCTGGCACATCAGCTTGTTCCTTTGTTCGTTTTCAGGACTACACAAAAACATGCCTGAAGAGGATTTTGTCTTAGGAAGGAACATCCGATCTGAAATAGACGTTAGCTTACGTGTGTCCCTCTCTCTCCTCAGGTCTACGACTTCCCCCCCTCTGTGAGCAAAGATGTTCCCAACGCCGCCCCGTTCAGAGAGGAGACGTATGATGTCCCACCTCACTTTGCTAAACTGAAGGCCAAAGTTACTCTTCCTTCCAGCCAGTACCTCCATAACAATGTTGGTGAAGATGACGATGACCCACCCATAACGGAGGATGTTTATGATGTCCCGCCCTCTATCCCGACTGAAAAGCACTATCCAGGAGACAGGGGCACAGTCAGCCAGCCCCCCCAGGAGATTTATGACATCCCAGCCATCCTGCGTGCTGGAAGTCACACTAACCAAGATGTCTACGACTTCCCACGGGAACGGGAGGACAGAGGAGAGAGAGGAGACCAGTACATCTATGATGTCCCACCACAGGTAACACAGCTAAAGGTTGTTTGAGGACGTCTGGAATGTCCCGCTGACATCATCAGACATCAGAGGGAAACAGCTTTGCAGTGATGTTAAAGTTCACCCTACAGTTATAGATGTTGCCCGTCCATCATGAACCTATTATGGGTTCCCTGTTAAAATAAGATAATCAGTGTTTTCTGTCACAGTGGACACATTATGATGGCTACATGTATTTTGGTGAGTCTGTGATTTGTATCTGTTGTGTTTTTCCAGGTTGTTCGTGATGCTCAGTCAGCTGATAAGGAGCTGTCCATTCCCTTTAAACGTGCTTCAAGCACAGGAAGCATACGGAGCAACCACTCGTCTTCATCCTTAGACATGGTCCCTGTTCGAGACACCTCCTCAGTTCCTGACTCTGTTCCAGGGAAGCCCCTCATCTTGGACCTTGACCAGGCCATGGAGCGTTTGTCTGGCCTCCAGCAAGCTGTTGAGTCGAGCGTTTCCCTCATGATGTCATTCATCACAGGCAACTGGAGAAGTCCTGCTCACCTGGAAGAGAACGTTGCTGCCATTCATCTGGCGGCTGACCGAGTGCACGCCACTGTACGAGACTTTCTGGAGTTTGCACGAGGAGCTGTTGCTAATGCTGCCCAGGCCACAGACCGCTCACTGCAGACCAAACTTGGCCGGCAGGTGGGGAAGATGGAGCAGGTCTTCCAGAGTCTGATTCAGCACAATCGGAGCTTAGACAGCATTTCCTGGTCACACACAGCACTCTCCTCTCCACCACCAGGAGGAGATGACTTAGATCAGCTGATCATGACAGCAAGAGGCATCCCTGATGACACCAAACAGCTTGCCTCTTTTCTCCATGGTAATGCCTCATTGCTTTTTAGAAGGACAGTTCGGCAGCAGCAGCTGCCCCTTCCTCCAGTCCCAGGGGAGATCAGTGGTCACATGTCAGGATCAGGAAGTGGAACCTACCAGGGAGGCGAGAGAGTGCACATTCAGTCACGGCCGCTACCCTCTCCACCCAGGTTTACAGCAACAGAGGAGCAGGAAGACGTGGAGCGGCCCTACGAAGCCAGCGAGCAAGGCTGGATGGAGGACTACGACTACGTTCATCTGCAGGTACAGCCACGGACCGAGGGTCTGGGCCGTGTAGCGGTTCTCCAGATAGGACCAATGTTTTTACCTGGAAAAGATCTTGTTGTGACCTAAAAAACCCTTCAGTCAAACAACTCTGTCACACACACACATGCACAAAAACACACACATGCACACACACACACTCACGTGCGCACACACACACACACACACACTCACTCACACACACAAACACACAGACACACACACAAAACACACACAAACACACACACACACAAAAACACACACACACACACACACACACACACACACACACACAGCAGATCCTGATCATGGTGTAACTCTGATTTCTCAGGGGAAGGATGAGTTTGAGAAGAACCAGAGAGAGCTGCTGGAGAAAGGCAATATCATCAGACACAACAAAACACACCTGGAACAGCAGCAGGTGACTACAGCACTGTGTGTGTGTGTGTGTGTGTGTGTGTGTGTGTGTGTGTGTGTGTGTGTGTGTGTGTGTGTGTGTGTGTGTGTATGTGTGTGTGTGTGTGTGTGTGTGTGTGTGAACAATAAAGAATCAGGATTGTATGGTCCCCCCATCAGGATTAAGATGAGACATTTTAGTTCAGTAGAAGGTCTCCAGTTATCTCGTGGCTGTTCTCATTCATGCATGATGAAGATGAAGGTAACTGTGTGTTTTTGCTTCGTCAGATTAAACAGTTTGAGCGGCTGGAGCAGGAAGTCAGCAGGCCAATTAACAACGACATAACGGGCTGGGTCCCATCTCCGCACCACCCTCTGGCCAGCCCGCTTTCCAAAAGCAGCACCGGAGACCCCTCGTCCTCCAAGCTGTGCCACGGGGACCGCCAGCTCCTGTTGTTCTACCAGGAGCAATGCGAGCAGAACATCACCACGGTGACCAACGCCATCGATGCCTTCTTCACCGCTGTCAACTCCAACCAGCCGCCAAAGATATTTGTGGCTCACAGCAAATTTGTGATTCTGAGCGCGCACAAGCTGGTGTTCATAGGTGACACGCTATCACGCCAGGCCAAGTCTCCAGAGGTGAGAGCCCGGGTGTCTCAGAGCAGCAACAGCCTGTGTGAGAAACTCAAAGACATTGTAATCAGTACGAAGACGGCGGCGCTGCAGTATCCTTCCCCCGGAGCAGCCAGAGAGATGACGGAGAGGGTGAAGGAGCTGGCGGGGTTCACACAACAGTTCAGGATGGTCCTGGGGCAGTTACTACTGGTGTAAGGGGGTGGGGGGGTTACAGAGTCCCAGAGACAGAGAGGTGGCGCTGGGTCGTGGCTTTCATCAGTCTCTAGTGGTCCGTTCTGCGGGAGCCCGAGTCCTGAACACCTGGGGCCGGGACCGAGCGTCCACTCAGCAACATGAGGGAAACGCGACAGACGGGTTGGACCAGTGGCTGTAACGTAATCTCTGTAAATATTTAAGTTACCTGATAAGTAAGATAAATAGAAAAAAATAAATCAGTTCCACTATATAAATAATGTAGTTTTAGACCGTGTCAATATTATTAATAATGCTCTATGATATAATTATGGCTGATTTTGTATCATTCTTTGGTATCGCTGTAAAGTTGGAGCTCCTCTGATGTCGTCACAGCCCCACGTGAACTGGTCCCAGCACTCCCATTACTGCAGGCGCGGTGGTGATGAAACTCCATCCATGTTGTTTTGTTAAAGGCATGTAGTACGCAACGATGTAACAGCAAACGTTTGACAAAACCAAGTAAATCTGCATTTTGTTTTTATTTGACTTGGTGTGTTTAATAGTTAGAACCGTGTCGCGGTCCTCGAACACGACTCGACCGTCCCTAAACACACAGCTGGATGAGTTCTGATGGCTCAGTCTGAATTCAAATCAACCAGACAACATTTCTTAAAATAAAAGCTTTATTATATAAAATGTTTTGATATAAAAAGTGATGAGTGTCATTTCCACGGCTGTAATGAGAGCAGGTTTACTGCCCAGTGTCCATGCAGACTGCTGCAGCTAACCAGGATAAAGTCACCACTCAGGAGTACAGGAGGTCATCATTTTTTGAGTGAATTTAGACTTTATCACTCCTCCTTGAGACCTTAAATCAGAGCGTGATGAAAATATATCTCCTGTATATTGAGTTAATGCTCCCCTTCTCTTTTTTAGGTAGCCTTCCTGTGTGTGTGTTCAGCTGGATGTCCCTTTTTTGTGCCGTTTCTTTGCTGCACATTTGTGTACCTCTACGAGATGCTTGTGTTGATTTAGCATATTCCTAATTAAAAAAAGGAGTACGGGAAGTAACCAGCAAAGATGGCTGCCAACGCCAATGATTGAGCGCCTCCTACCTGTCGTCGTAAGAACTGAATGGTTAAAATGCTTCTGGGTTTGTGTGTCTGAGAGTTTCCTCCACAGCAGACGTCTCACCTGCTGCAGGTGCACTACTAACACCTCCTTAGCTTATCCACTCAACGATGGTCGGCGACATTTTTGTGTCCAAAATGCAAAAACCTGAGAGACAGTGGATTGGAGGATGAAGATGGATACTGGGACCTTCACTTGATTCTGAAACCAACGATTCGGCAGATGACTCCTTCAAGCCACATGTGGCCTCACACTTTAAACACAACACCATTAAACGACGAGGATAATACTAATAAACACGTAGCTATAGAAGGCATGTGTTACTAAGAGTAGAATAGCTTCCTGACATGCTGTCAGCATGATGATTTGGGCCGCGGTCTAAACCTGACTCATCATTTACTTGATAGCAGCAAACATGACACGAGTCAGACGTGATGGAAGAGGTTCACTTCCCACCCTCCAGTCAGACTTCACTAACGTACAACAGAACATATATCAGCTGGTTTCAGGAGAGGATTATGGGATGGACCTACTGGGTGTTGGTTTTGGATCAGCTGTGGAGACAAGCTGCACTGTTGTCCTTGGCAACGGTGGCAGAGGACTGTTCCCCCCGTTATCGGATGGTTGCAGGTTTGATCCCCGCTCAGTTTGATGCTTTGTCCTTACGGTACTTGCTGGTGGTGGTCGGAAAGACCGGTGCTACCTGTGGGCAGCTGTGGCTACATTGTAGCTCATCACCACCAGGGTGTGAATGTGTGTGGGTAACACCGGTTGTGTTATAAAGCACCTAGGGGGACTCTAGGAGAAGCTATATCAAATACAGGCCATTTACTTCTGTCCATTCGTTCATTTTTCACACGCACACACACGCACACACACACACACACACACACACACACACACACACACACACACACACACACACACACACACGTTTGTTAGCTAACGGACGGTTACAGAATCACACCACCACACTGATTCATGTGGGCTGGAATGAACTAAAGGCTCCTGCTGCTGCCACACCTCCGGCTGCGTGAAGCAAGCACGGTGAGAATTCAGAATCCTGTTGTGTTGAGAAAGTAAAAGAGCTTTTCCTCATCGGATGGAATGAGCGTGATGCAATAAGCTGCTGGTTGAACGTAAATCCTGTCTGAACCTTGACGCAAAGCAGACAGGTCCTGGAACGCCTCCGTAAGTCTCAGGGTGTTCCAGCAGGCGCGTCTTATGAGAGCTTAGGAATGACTGGAATGACGAAAGAACGTATTTAGGATGGACGACCTTCACATGAGCTAGATGGACCAAGTGCCTTGCTAAGGTTGCACATGAGGCAGCCAACACGGTGAGTTGGCACGTAGACGTTTCTCCTGGTGAATCGGGCCAAAGCAAGCAGGCAAGTCCCCTTCATCCTTTGTTCCTTACTGGGCCACCAGGTTTTTGTGAGGTCATGATGAGTCGGTGCAGGGAGAGGGAGGAGGGGGGCACAGGTGGAAGTAGGAGCGTTCAGTGGAAGGTGACGGGGGGCAGCTTTCTTCAGCCGACAGGTATTGGGAGCGGGGGGTCGGAGGTGGAGGGTATGGGTCGGAGTCCGAGTTGAGGTCCATGTAGTACTTGTTGGGTTTTCCGTGGCCTGAGGCCTTCCAGCACCCCGCTGAAGATGGCAGCGCTGTTGGGGGGTGATGGGGGGTGTAGTCGCTGTCACAGACGTCGGTGCTGCAGGGGGTGGTTGGTGGGGCAGCACCCCGGATCAGGTGGTAGGGCCTGTGGGAGAAAGAACAGACTTGATCACGGTTGTGAGGGAAGCTGAGACTTGTTGAATCGATTGGTCCATTTTGAACAGAAACATCCTTGAATGATGCATGTACCCTAACCCTAACCCTTCTAAAGTCGGTCAGGTGACCCGTAGCAGACATGGTGACAGGCTGAGATCAGCTGTAACCCTAACTTCTGTCAGTGGATGAAGAGCACTGCTGTGGTGGACGAGTGTGAATCTGAGCCCAACATTGACTGAGTGTGTGTGACCTGTAGGATCTGATGGTGGACGGACTGTTGGATGAGTAGAAGATCTCCGTGTTGTAGAAAGAGCGATCAGTGGCAGGAGAAGGAGGAGGGTTCAGGATCTACAAACAGGAAGTATGAGTGTTATTTGACCGGAAGTCATGAGCGTGCATGCATGGTGCCTGTGTGTTCTGCATGAACCTGAGGGTAAAAGACTCCTTTGGTAGATGAGGAGCTGCTGGACGAAGCTCCAGTCACGTGGTTCCTGTCGTAAAGAGGAGCTCTGCTGCTGCTGCTGCCCATCAAGCTAACCGAGCTCATGATGGACTTCCCACAAGAGATACCTGCAGATGTTTTTGCTTCATTAGAGCTACACACGAGCGGTATTTACTCTGAAAGGCTTGTGTGCGAGTCAGACCTCACCTTGGTAGGTGCCATGCTGAGAGCTGCTAGGGGTGATGAAGTTGAGAGGAACATGGGGCGTTCCACTGATGTACTCATGAGGGAAAGTCCCATTAGGGCCTTTGTAACGTCGACACACCACACGCTGGCAGGCAAAACAGGCTCCACCCATCACAAACACCAGCAGGATGATAGCGATGACCGCACCAATGGGATTGGTGGGTTCGTAACTAGGGACGATGCTGGAGGAAGTAGAAGTATAGTCTACAAAAGTCAGAGGCAGGTGATTAGGAGGAGGAAAGCACAAAAATGGGACACATTTGCATTTGATGACAGTTTCCTTTAAGTACCACAAGCAAGCTCATCTGATCCATCAAGGCAGTCTGAGTAATTATCACACTGTTGTTTCCTAGTGATGCACTGGTTGTCCCCACAGCGGAACTGGGTGGGAGGGCAGATCGCTGCAAGACAAGAGACAGTGGGGGGTTAGGGACAGAGTTAGGAACCCTGACATAAAAACCAGAGCCGGGTCCTGATTGCTGCCATGGACACAGAAGCTAAGCCGAGCCACGCTGTAAACACACTTTCACAGTCCTGCTCATCAGACTTGTCAGCACAGTCGGGTTCCCCATCACAGCGTCTCTGAGCATCGATGCAGCTTCCTCCGTCACACTGGAAATGAAAGGCAGAACAGATGGGGCAGTTTTCTTCATCGCTGCTGTCCTCGCATTCGGCGAGACCGTCGCAGCGCCAAGCCATGGGTATGCAGTCAATTTCTCCTGTGGAGCACGTGAATTGCTCCGTGGAGCAGGTAGGAGGCTCTGGGAGAGGTAAGAAGGGAAGGAGGACAAGACAGAAGCTTGTTAACTTAAACGACAGTAGGAGACTACACTAAGACTGTATCTGCTGTGGCTGTGGTCTGGTGTTCACCTCCACAGTGCAGTAGATCCTGCAGCAGCACCAGGTGCATGGGACAAGAACAGCTAGGTGTTCCATCACCCTTTGCAATGCAGATGTGAGAACAGCCTCCGTTGTCACGGGAACAAGGGTGGGATGCTAGAAAGAGGAGAGGGTGATTATGACTAAGGGATGCTGATAATATGAATCCTCTTCAGCACTGCATCTTTACAACAGATGAAAGATCTATACCAAACTCCTGGGGGTCCATTTCCTCCACAGCATGGATCGCTGTCAGATATAGTATCCGTCCCTGGATGCGTGTGCGTCCGTCTCCAGTCACTTTATTGACTCTTTCAATCATCTGCTGCTGCCGGTCAATCCAGTACAGGTGATCTCCCAGAACTGTGATTCCTATTGGCTGAAGAATGTTGGAATCCTGCAGGACGATGCGATTGGCCCCTGGGACGGCAGAATGATGTCACTGTTAGATAGCTTCGGGATAGGGGAGCAGATTTCAAAGATGTAACGAGGTACTCATCTACTAGTTAACAGAGAGACCTCACAAACATCACTGGGGTTTAAATAGTTTCTAATATAAACTAATTAGTTTTCATGTTTGACCTGCTGGCATAAAACTTGATGTGATCACATGTTTTCTGCCATTGTAGTTTGATTTTGAAAGAATTACAATGTGGAAACAGGTTGTGTGAGCACCCATTAACAATGATCCCCAGTCCAGTATGAATGGACAAAACTATCCCAGTTAACATTTAGCAAAGAGAAAAGCACGTGTATTATATCGTCCCTCCGGTCCAAGGTGCTTTTGGTGGTGGAACTATAAGTGTTTAGAGAAATAGTGTTCAGGTATGAATGTGTTGAGCAGGAACAGGAAAAATGAGACAGTTGTGCAAAAGTTCATTTGTCAGTAATTAAAAGGCTTGACTCAGTCACAGCCAGATATTTTAGCCTTTATTTGTTTTAGTTGTGGTGACTGTGGCTCACAGCTGATCAGACTATTAACCCTAACCCCTAACCCTAACCCAACCACTTCAGGGTTTCTAAAAGAAAATGGTGAAACACGTGCAATTATTGGTCCTGCAGGGAAAACGTTCCCATTGGCCAGAATGTTACAGCTCTACGTGTTTTATATGTAGTTATTCCCATTTGCAGTGTGAAATGTTGAAGTCCTGCAGCATGCAGACCTTAAGCTGTGTGATGTTTCATCGATGTAGAGGATAGTTCATGTCACACCGTGAGAACTTCAGAAAGCAGAGGTTTGACCAAGCCACTGCTTTACAAGTTACAAGTAGGTCACAAGTCTTTCCAGTCAAGTCTCGAGTCAAGTCCAAGTCAAAGACAACCAAGCCCAAGTCGAGTCTAAAGTCAATGACCTGGAAGTCCAAGTCAAGTCCAAGTCCTTAACTTTGAATTTTCAAGTCATAATCAAATCATCTGTCCAACTTCAACTTAATGACGATGATATTAAATAAATTCCAGAATAAAAGCTTCTTAAAGCTTCTTTTATTTGCTCAAACAAGCAGGAAGTGCAACTGGTTATAAACAACGTGCTGCTAGCAGTAAATCAAACCCAGAATGAAGAATGATTTATGATTGGTGTCCATGTCGAGCAACTATTTTGTGCTAAAATATGACTCACGTCATCATCCAATCAGCAGATGCAAGTCGATTCAAGTCGAAAGTCATTGGCTTTCAAGTCCAAGTCACGTCGCAAGTCTTTATAGATTTTATCAAGTCAAGTCAGAAGTCATTAAAATAATGACTCGAGTCTGACTCATGACTCGAGCCCACACCTCTGCCAGAAAGGTGGAACACTTTATGACACAAAGTTTCAGTGAGACAGACTGCCCAACGTCTCGCTCCTGCAGGACACGCTACGCCATGAGCACACTTCCCAAAAGCATACGTCACAAAGCAGACCGCTAACACAGCAGACCGCTAACAAAGCAGACCGCAAACACAGCTGACCGCTAACACAGCAGACCGCTAACAAAGCAGACCGCTAACACAGCAGACCGCTAACACAGCTGACCGCTAACACAGCAGACCGCTAACAAAGCAGACCGCTAACACAGCAGACCGCTAACACGGCAGACCGCTAACAAAGCAGACCGCAAACACAGCAGACCGCTAACAAAGCAGACCGCTAACACAGCTGACCGCTAACACAGCAGACCGCTAACAAAGCAGACCGCTAACACAGCAGACCGCTAACACGGCAGACCGCTAACAAAGCAGACCGCAAACACAGCAGACCGCTAACAAAGCAGACCGCTAACACAGCAGACCGCTGACACGGCTGACCGCTAACACAGCAGACCGCTAACACAGCAGACCGCTAACAAAGCAGACCGCAAATACGGCAGACCGCTAACAAAGCAGACCGCTAACACAGCAGACCGCTGACACGGCTGACCGCTAACACAGCAGACCGCTAACACAGCAGACCGCTAACACAGCAGACCGCTAACAAAGCAGACCGCAAACACGGCAGACCGCTAACAAAGCAGACCGCAAACACAGCAGACCGCTAACACAGCAGACCGCTAAAACAGCTGACCGCTAACACAGCAGACCGCTAACACAGCAGACCACTAACAAAGCAGACCGCAAACACGGCAGACCGCTAACACGGCAGACCGCTAACAAAGCAGACCACAAACACAGCAGACCGCTAACAAAGCAGACCGCTAACACAGCAGACCGCTGACACGGCTGACCGCTAACACAGCAGACCGCTAACACAGCAGACTAACACAGCAGACTGCTAACAAAGCAGACCGCAAACACAGCAGACCGCTGACACAGCTGACCGCTAACACAGCAGACCGCTAAGAAAGCAGACCGCAAACACGGCAGACCGCTAACACAGCAGACCGCTAACACAGCAGACCGCTAACACGGCTGACAAGTTACAATCGCTCATGACCCAACTCAAAGATGAAGCTCCATTTTAAAACCCTCGCTTTGGCTTCAGACACCGGCTGCAGGTTTCCTTAGCTGAGCTGTCAGCATCATCCATCTTTTTCATCCTCCTCTAAAACCCACTAAACTAGAGAGAAGTAAGAATCTGTCACAGATCGCTGCAACATCTAAACTTTAGCCGTGAATTCTGTCTGACTGCTCCACAGCTCCACGCTCCGTGTGACCGCTCACACCCGTGTCTGTTCCTCTGCAGCAAAACGCTACTAAACCATCCACATTGGCTGAATATGTGAAGTTTCCACCAACAGCAAGTGGATCTCATGTTTTTGTGTTTTAGTTTTTATGTTGGCGAGCTCATCTCCTCTCAGCTCTTGCAGATCACAGAATCATGCTTTTCCCGTTATCTGATGATGTAAAAAAGGTGTTTACTTCCTTTAAGTATAACTCCGGTTTAACTCGGACTTTTAACAAAACTAAAAGCTGGTGTGTAGTTTATAATCTGCAGTTTAAATATAAATTGAAACCGAAGCTCAGAGAGGCGAAGTCTAGCTGCTGCTGCATCCCAAAGGTGTGTTTTTATTGGTCGGTTGCAGACAGGAGTCGTAGGTTTTCAAGCATGCTGTCGGAGGATTTGCAAATCACCCTCTTGTTCACCGTTTTTACACGATGATGCTCCTGACGAGGGATTTGGCTAAGACAGCCGCAAGTCGCACAGTGTGATCCGGGATTAAAGCGAGTGAACCCACGCCTCATCTACTGATCCAGTCTGAAACGAAACCCGTAAAAACAGAACAAGTTTGAATTGTGTGTAAACAGCATTAAAACAGCACCTGTTCTGCTGCGATTAGGGCTTAACCTTCAGCTGGGCTGGTACATAGGTGTATGTGACACAGCTAGGAGCAGAAGCCTAAAAATGGTCTGTGATAGCCTAACTCATGGTTGTGATAGGTCACCTGTCAGGTCGCTGCTCTCGATGCGTTTCAGGTCGGCATCGACCCAGAACAGCTTTCCTAACGTGTTGTCCAGGGCCAGCGCGACTGGTCTGATCAGCCCCGTGGTGAATAAAGACTCCCTCTCAGTTCCATCCAGACTCGCTCTTTCGATTTTAGCTGAGCGCTCTTGCGTGGTGGTGAAGTACATGTACCTGTGGAGTGGGGCGTAGGTGTCAGCAGAGTCTGGTGACACTAGTGGAGGAATAATTCTGATTCGGTAAAACTGGATTTACCCTTTCTCAGCGTTGACCACGATGGCCCTGGGCTTATCCGTGTCATCTTTCACTACCACTCCTACAATGTGGCCGTCCATCCTCTGAACGTTGATGGCGTTGGTCGTCTCACAGGTCCAGTAGATATGGCGACTGTAAGGGTCCAGGCTGAGGTCATGGATCTGGTTGTCCACTTGCTGAGCCGTGCTGCTTACTACAGTTGAAGCCTGGAGGCAACAGCAAGGACAGTCACAACTAAACTCAGTCATAAGAAAGAGTCCATCAGAGGAAACGTTACCATGGTCCCATCGTCTCTGGCCCTCCTTATGTTCTGTCGTCCGTCTAGCCAGTAGACAAGGTGGTCCAGGGGATCGTATTTTATCGTCCGGACGTTTCTTGTGATGTGAATTGGTAGAACAATGTCAGGACTCTGCTCCCCTAAAACCGTCCTGCTGATGCTGGCCTTCTGGCTGAAGAGCAGGAAACTAGACGGAGCTGCAGCAGCATGGTGGACAAGAGGGAGGGGGTGGGGTGGAGACAGCGTCATTGTGTGTCATACATAAGGCAGGACTTTACTTGAGGTCACCTGAGTAATCCAAAGAAAGGAAATCATGGTCTAAGCCCAGGCCAGCCTAAACACATAGGCCCAGACCAGCTATGGGCTAAGGACACGTCACCTACAAATATCTCAGCAGGCTCCTCACACACACACTAAGTACACACAATGAAAAAGGTCTGAGAAGGAGCCTGAAGGGACTTCTGAATACCAGATCCTGCCGTGTATCTTCTAAATTGCACATTTACATAAACATCTCTATGAAATCATGCATCAGTGGTCTCTGGCTACACCAGCTGTGGTTTTCTAGGCTTACAGGTGTCCATCACTAGCATCTGCTCTGTACTTACAGCTACAGTTTGTCCCATCAGGGCTCAGGTTGTAGTGGGAGGCACAGTGGCACTTGGGACCGGCAGGAGTGGCCAGGCAGAGGTGGGCACAGTTGCCGTTATTATGTGAGCATTCGTTGGTGCCATCCTGACGGGAAGAGTGGAACACCAGGATGTCCAGCATCAGCTCCAGCTGGCCCTGAAACAGACATGTGATGGAGACGGGCTCAGCATCAGCATCAGAGACAGCTTGTTACGAGTACGACGCTTTAAAGGTGGAACCAGTGTTGTTTGTGTTGCTGAGGTCAGTTCCATCACACCTCTATCAGCAGAGAGCCCTGTGAGCTACTGCCGGATTATATGATGCTACTTTTTCCGCACACTTTCAACGGTTCGGCTTGAACAGTGATTAGTGGATTTTCACAGGCTTCGGTATGACAGAGAAACCAAGGAAGTGTGTGAAGAAACAAATGAAGTGATGTGGCCAATGAGGTGCGAGGGTTTCTGTATGTTACTATACCTGCAAGGCACAGAAGTGCTGAACATAATTATTTATGTAAAAACAACCTGCAGAAGTCAAATGTTGGAGTTATTAAGGTCTTTTTATATTCTTATGTGGCAAGATGGAGGACCCGAGTGGGATTCGATCCCCAGACTCCTGGGTGGGAGGCAAGCGCGCTAACCAGTCAGCCAAAGGGACATCCCCGTGGCGAGTAGCCAGGGTGCATGATCAATCGGGATCCAGGGACAGGATGCTCATCCTCTCACATCTAAATGTTTGTTCTCCACAAGGGCATTTGTGTTATGACATCTGATTCTCGTGGCATGTTTGATGACACAAACATGTAAACAAAAGCCAGTAAACACAGAAGGCCTTGTGTCTGTTGAGTCCCTTGTGCTTCAGGTGTAGGGGGACGACAGAGTGTTGACCTGAAGAGGTGGCTCTCCTGTGTTGTTGTCTAGTGTCCCCTTTGTAAAGGTCTGGACAGTCCTCACTGCACTGGACTGCAGAAACGACACCACCAAGCTTCTGTTTGGGTGTCCCTCCCATCTTCAGAACCGATAAAGCTCCTTAGATGAGAAGCCAAAGAAGTCCAGTTGCCTTCATTCCATACCCTTTGGATCATGGTCATTTTTCTATCAGAGGCTAATGCAGGAGAGGTGTAGGAGACTATTTTCATGTTCAGGCTGAATGAAATACTCAGAGTGGCCCATTATTATCAGACGCAAGTTTTTCAATTAACCACACCTTTAAACTGAGACAGAAGCTGAAGCGGGTCTCATACCTGAAGTACCACAGTGCGGTTGAAGCCACCGCGCTTGTCGGCCCGCTCGATGCTGCGCAGGTTAAAATCTGTCCAGTAGATGAAATCCCTGTACTGAGTCAGGCCGAAGGGATGAGGGAGGTCATCCACTATGATCTCCCTCTGCAGACCTGTGAGAGACCACATAAGGAGGACAGGACTGTAGAGAACTGAGCCAGAGTTCTGTGGCATGGGCTTGTTCTGTCTGTGAAAACGTACCCTGCATGTTGGAGCTTTCAATCATACACGTATCCAGATCCGTCCAGTAGAGTCGATGTTCTACGTAGTCAATGGTCAGTCCGTTGGCACGGCCCACTTTATCCACCAGGGTAATGATGGTGTTACCATCCATGTAAGCTCTGGCTATACGTGGACGACCCCCCCATTCTGTCCAGTACATATAACTACAGGGGACAAAAAAGCCTGCTTCAGACGGAGGAAACACCTGAGTAATTTATTATTCTACGCAGGTAAAGACGGGTTTGATACAAGATCTTTTATTTCACCAACTCATCTCTTAGATTCGTTTTGTAATCCCGGAGATGACTTTCCTGTTCGGAGAAGGGTCGCGGAAATGCAGGAGCTTTTACCATAACGTACACTGCAGCTTTTGTTGTCTTTCCCAAACTTCCAGTTACTGTTTGTTGGTAATTCCAGGCATTCCCAATCTTGACTTGAAAAAATAAAATAAAAACACCAAGTGGACAAAAACGCAGCAGACCACCTTAAAATGGTCAGAGGAGATGGTGCTAAAGTCCTACATGTACTCTTTGAATTTTACTTTAACAAATGTTTGTCTTTACTAAGTTCAAAAGAATCAAAGCATGTCCCAAGAGTGCCACGAATATGTTGGAAATATATAAATGAGCACATAGATTTGCATGAACCTAGAAAGAGTTTACACTTAAAGCTATTGACTGGATTCAGAGGTTCTTGAGCCACAAACAGCACTCTGTCGCCGTCTGCTGGCCAGAGACAGCATCTAACAGTGTCGTGGTTTAGGCAGGAACACTAGTGGCACCTAGGGCAACAGCTGTTTAATGTGCCAGCAGCTAAAGGCTAGCAGTTAGATGTTTCTGTCTACCGACTATCAATAAAAAGAGAAGAATACGAAGAAGAAGAAGACGTTGTATACTGGACGTGTCAGTAAAACTATACTATGTCCATCGGCGTGGATCTTTTTACCTCCTGGCTTATTTAGTATCAGTTGGCTGGTGTTGACATTAGTAAGTAAGTAAGTGAGCTTTATTTGTATAACACCTTTCACAGACAAAAAGGTCACAAAGTGCTTCACAAGTTAAAATGACACATAACAAGGCTACTATAAAACACAGTCGCAGTATACATAAAAGTCGTACACAGCCAGTCCGCATACAAAACAGGTTTAGAATGCCCGTAGAAAAAAACGCGTTTTCAGATTGCTCTTAAAAGCATCAGCTGAGTCGAGTGAACGTAAGAACAGAGGTAACTGATTCCAGAGCCTTGGCGCGACGACCTGGAACCAGCGACCTCCTCGTGTCTTGACTCGAGAACGGGGACTATAAAAAGATTCTGATTCAACGACCTCAACCTTCGAGAAGGCATGTAAGGACAGAGCACGTCTCCAGCGTACAGTGGAGCCTGACCATGCAGCGCTCTGAAAGTCAGCACAAGAATTTAAAACTGATGCGAGAAGAATTTGGGAGCCAATGAAGAACTTTTAGAACGGGGTCATGTTAGCACGGGTGGGTATTCTAGCTGCACACTTTAGAACTTGTTGTAAGCGGGACAACTTTCGTGTTTAGCCTGTAGTTAGGCTACGGCAGCATTGTTTACGATAGCAATTCTGCTTTTAACATTAGAGAAGTGGGCAACTTTAAGGTTCATGCAGGTAAAATAGTACTTTTTTAAATTTCTGTACAGTTAAAATCTACTTTGAACATACTTAGTTAAAACATCACACTTGTTGTGACTTATTGTAAACACGTTTTAAGTGTGCAGGTGTGCTGAAGTAGGGTCAAATTTAGAGACGTTGGTTATTTTTTAAACAGGACAAACTGCAGCGCTTACAATGATGGAAGGTGTCTGTAAGTAAATGCAACATCACGCCAGAATGACCGATGAAAAGTCATCATCTGCCAGCAATCTGTGAATTCAGACCCAAGTAGGTGCCTGATCTTGGTGTTTGTGCGCTTTTGCTCCTATAATTTAGTTTTTGGTGAGAAACCTGACAGCATTATTTGAAATGAGAGCAGTCAGAAGAACTGAAGTTATCAAAAGGAAGTTCTACTCGGTGTGTTCCTGCCTGACATCGGCAGATTAAGAAAACGCTTCAAGCACCAAAAGGCCACTCATCACTAAGTTGATCTGAGTTGTTGTAGGACTCACGACTGAAAAGCTTTTCTTGAAACTAGAACCACACAACTCTCATGCCCACTCCGTCCAGTACCAACAATAAAGACTGACCCCGGTTTCACACTGGAAACATCAGCAGTGCGATACAGCAGCAGAACGGGTTCCTCGCTGTGCTCTTCGCTGGACTCACGAGATCACACGATCCCCCGAGACTTCAAAGGTCACGGTTTGTTTAGGCAATACACCATTAAACCCAAAAGAAGGAAGTCATCGCTGTTTGCTGTCATACATGATGTTGTTGCTCTCCACTGCCAGGATTAAAGCCATGAAAATCACCGCTGCACTTCTGGAACGATGCTGGGAGTAAATAAACCCTTGGGTCTCACGTAAGCTTCACGTATATGAAACTGCATTGCTGCAGTACTTTAGTTTAGAAAATTATTGGGAATTTTACTCTGAAACTGTGTGACTTCCTGTCTAGTCCCATGTTAACTGGAAATTTACGGTGAGAAGCGGTTCGCGAAGATATACAGCCCGATCCTTTCCTTAGGGCAGCTGGTTTGAAACACTCCATAGACTGGATTGGGTTAGGGAAGCAGGAATGTTGATGCTTTCAGTGTGAATTATTTTCCTGCATACCTGTTGTTTGGTTACTTTTCTGCACTGACATTTTATATTTTATCACCAAAAAACTGCAAAACTAGAAAAGTTCACGTTTTTATTTTTCTAGAAACACTGACTTATGTTGGCCTGCAGCTCAGACCGGGTTTTAAATTAGCCTACAGTACAGTTCCAAATAAATAAGAATAAAATAAGTAGATGAGGATAACAGGCTGCTGTTTCTGTGGCAGACACTCTTTAGTTTCTTTAGGTTTGGTGTTTATCAGCATCCAGCATTCAGCTTTTAAATGAAACAATAAATATTTGGAGGATTAAACAGAAAACGTTGATGGTAAATAGACTCAGCTTGCGTTATACGTGCTACTTAACTAGTATTTGGTTTTCTCTTCCCTTTGTTCCTAAAAACAACACCAGTGAGACCTTTGGAGGCAGAGATAAGCAGTAAAGGTCAGCTAACATTAATGGATCGTACCCGTTAGCTGGGTCCAGTGCTAGGGATCGTGGGTTGTCCAGTGAGCGCGGGTTGTCGAGGTCCTTATAGACTAGAACTTGTCGGTACTGGCCATCCAACTGGGCCACCTCAATGCGGTTCGTCCCTGTGTCTGCCCAATAGATGTTACGACCCATCCAGTCAACCGCCATGCCTTCTGGGTAATCCAGTCCAAACTCTACGACATGTTCCACAGAGCTGCCGTTCATAAAAGCTCGGCTAATTTTCTGAAAGACAGCAGGAGGAATGAAAAGAGAGATTGTAATGAGCTCGCTCCAAACCACATAAATATGAATATGACTTCATTTCCAAAGCCTGGCCCACCTTGGCCTGGATATCTGTCCAGTAAATCCTCTTTTCAGAAACATCAAACCCAAGGACCGACGCCTCTTTAACTCCTGTCAGAGGAATGGCCACATCATTGCTGTTTGTGCCCAAAGAGATGCTGCGGATGCTGTCCCTGAGGAGACCGACGAATGAGACATCAGTTCAATAAACAAGCTCAAGTCAGTCTGTTCATCAACCCAAATAAAGCCAGTTCAATGGAACTCCTGTTTATTAGTGAATAAGTCCCGCCACATTCATGAGGACAGTAGGAGGTTGTACCTGTTGGTGAAGAGCAGGAAGGCCTCAGGAACCACACAGGTGTGGAGGTCCGAGAGGAGCTCCAGACCCATGGGGCAGGCACAGCGGACGGCCCGCTGACACCAGAAACACAGGTGGCTGCACCCTCCATTATCCACTGCACACCCGTTGGTACCTGTGGACCACATTTTAATGTTTCTTTTACATTTTTGCCTCACTAATGATTTTTAAAATATATATTTGAAATCTGCAAGACTCACCGTGAGTCACCGCCACTTTAGTGGCCTTTAACCCCATTAAATCTGGCAGCTGATCGATGATGATTTCTCGTACAGCAGTGGTTTTGTGGACTCGCTCAATGCTGCGTCTCTGCCAGTCGGTCCAATAGATATAATCACCCAGCAGAGTAAAGCCAAAGATATGATGCAGCTTGTCTTCAAGCAGAGTCTGTCTGTTGCTGCCGTTGACACTGATCACCTGGGACAGGAAGAGAAATAACGTGGGCAGGCTGGTTTTCATGTGAGCGGTCTGCTCATTAAACCCAACATAGAGGGTGGAGCCAACAACAGAAAAGATGAAACAAAATAAAAGCAACAAGCGATTTGAATTAAAGCTGATTTCCGGAGTTTTCCCCTTTCAGAAATTATGTATGATTTTTCTGAAATCCGTAAAAGTGATTATCTCATCATGTGCTGTCATATAATGTAAGCAATACCTTTTTTTTTGCTAACCACGCCCCCTGCCCCGCAGAGGTCCGTGCTATAGGAAACTGAGCACCGACCAGAACTAACCACTAGCGTTAGACTACCGCTTAGATGCTTCATTTTTAAGGAATACCTCGGCTGATGCAGAGTTGATGAACTTTTCACGGACTAGTAAGTCTCTAAAATATAAATATATGAGAACACAACATGACATGAGAATAATACGTGTAAAACAGCGTGTTTTAGCTCTGTTTGTCGGCTACAGAAGCACATTTATGAACAGAAACATAAAGTCGCCATCTTAAACAAACGGAGGAATAGACATTTTGTGTGATATGCTAGTCAGCCACTAGATGGTGCCATCGGATAAGAGAAATACTCCGGTAAGAAGCTTTAAGTCTCCAGGTTCTAACTGAGACACTGACAACCATTTTCTATAAAAAGACTAGTTGTGGTGTGGAGTAGGCAGCTGCGTGCTCAACTTTCTCTGAGGTGAAAGCTCATTTAAATATCTATTGACTGGGTAGGAGGGAGCAAACAGAAATAAAAACAACTTTCACTTTGACGGGCCTCTGATCCCAAGAGTTCCTGACCCTTCTGAAAAACCTTTTCATTCATCAATGTGGAGAAATTAGACATGGCCACTTCAGTGAAAAGATGGCCCCTTTTCGGTTTCCTCATGCTCACACACTCATTCTCTTTCTCTGACAGCTTTTATTCTGGAGGGCTCAAACACAGACTGGGACTTTCTTTCCCCCTGACTATTTTTGTTAGTAGGAATGTATCACTTCTCAAAAGACACAAAAAACCCACAGAAAGTGAATGTTCTGTTACTCAAAGGCGCCTTCAGTGCAGAGAGAATGGTTCACATGCGCTCACACATGAATCAACAAAAAAACACAATAAAACACGAGGACTGAGAGGAACCCTGGAAAAGAGAAAGAAAACTCGCTCCGATCAGACACAGACTCTGGCTGCTTGCTTCTCCTATCTGACCATTTGCACAGGAATGTTGGGTTTTTTCATGTGAAGACAGCTGGATCTGATCTATGAATCGTTCAGAGATCAAAAGGCTCCAAAGCTCCAGAGAACAATCAGTTTTCCCACATAACCCACATAACAAAAACCACAAAAACTTAGTAAAAGGGTGTTTTCACCTCTTAAGGCCCTGTGTCCACTTACAAATGTGGACAAACCTGTTGGTACCCTTCAGTCAATGACAGAAAAACCCACAGAGGTCAGAAATAACTTGAACTTGACTAAACTAAACATTCCATGAAATTTAACCAATGAAAGTCAGCGATTGCTTTTTTAACCATGTAGAGCATTCCCGTGAAAGCATCATGATTATATGAGTGTGTTACAAATATTGTGCCTTTCATAGCATTTTTGTGTGCTATGCTGCAATTTGTTATGAGAAATTATTTTTTCATTCAAGTTTAGGTTAATTATGAACGGGAAACATATGGCAAGCTGTTCATGATGTAGAAACTTACTGCTCATACTGGCTTGCCTATATTTAATGCACAGAGGCTTTGCTCTAGTCGCCTGATGGTCAGGTTTGAGATGCAGCAACGGTGAGTCGTACAATAAATGTTTATAAATAGTTTGTAATGTTAGTGATTTATTTTGTTAATGCAAGTGCCTGTGTGTGTATGTGTGTGTGTGTGTGTGTGTGTGTGTGTGTGTGTGTGTGTGTGTGTGTGTGTGTGTGTGTGTGTGTGTGTGTGTGTGTGTTCCATTATAGGTTTACAACCTAACCAGTACTCACTACCAATATTCGCTATTAACTCACAAGTTATTTGCTCTTTTGAGACGTGAATAGATGACGCAACAGGTGTGCTAACAAAGGCAGAGAGACCTGTAGCCTCTATGACGGAGCAAATGTTGCATGTTGACTTGTCAAACGTCAATAAAGGAGTGAACGTGATTGACTTGTGCCCGTTATGCTCGCCCTGACACCCCTTTCAGTTGGGGACATCTCCTGCTATAGCAGCTAGCCGAGAAGAGAACTGAATAAACCGTGCTTCAACAAAATTATTTAAAAATAAAACTCATGGACAGACCTGGACAAAGATGATGGTACCCCTAACTTCATATTTTGTTGGACAACCTTTTGCGACAATCACTGCAATCAAACAATTCCTGTAACTGTCAGTGAGGCTTCTGCACCTCTCTTCTCACCTTGACTTTGGTCCAAGTTGTCACAGGTTTGAGGGGCACGCTTTTTTCAGACAACAATGCTTCAGTTTCTTCCAAAGAAGCTCAATATGATTGAGGTCACGGCTCACAGGAGGCCACTTTACAATAGTCTAATGCTTTCCTCTTAGCCATTCTTGGGTGTTTCTAGCTGTGTGTTTTGGGTCGTTGTCCTGTTCCAAGACCCATGACCTGCAACTGAGACAAAGCTTTCCGACACTGGCCAGCACATTTCTCTCTAGAATCCCTTGATAGTGTTGAGATAGCCGGCACAAATTTAAGACACCCTGTGTCAGATGCAGCAAAGCAGCCACAGAAAGTAACAGGGCCTCCTCCATGTTTCACTGTATTTGTCATGTTGATTTGTCATCAATTTCCGTCCTGCGGCAATGTCCAGGGACGTTGGCTACGGTCCCATGGGTCTGAAATTGCTGATGAATATGTGGAACTGTAGTCACAGGAACATCTAGCTGCTAGGAGATGGTCTTCTAGTCTTTACCTTTAACATGCGTGTCTATAATTTTACTTCTAATCTCCTGAGACAACTCTTTCCTTCACTTCCCCTGGTCCATGCTGAGTGTGGTACACACCATGTCACCAAACAACCCAGTGACTACCTGGAGCCCTAGATATGGGCCCACTGACTGATTACAAGATTGTAGACACCTGCGATGCTGATTAGTGGACACATCTTGAATTAACATGTCCTTTGGTCACAATATTTTCAGTCTTTTCTAGGGGTACTGTCATTTTGTCCAGGCCTGTTCCATGACTTTATTGTTTTAAATAGTTCTGTTGAAGCACGGTTGAAAAGCAATGTCTGACTTTCACTCGTTACACTTCATAGAATTTGTATTTATTATTATTTTTGTCAGATTCAAGCTTTTCTGTGACCGTTGTGGGTTTTTCTTTCATTGACCAAAGGGTATCAAGAATTATGTCCACTAACAGAGTAAAAAATAAAACGATCTTTTCTATAGCGCCTCTCAAGATAAAAATCATGAGGCGCTTCACAAAAACTAAAACAATATATATATATATATATATATATATATATATATATTAGGGGTGCTCCGATTGATCGGCCACAGATAATTATCGGCCGATTTTCCTGCAAAAGTGTGTGATCTGTGATCGCCGATCACTGCCTTTCATTTCCGATCTGGCACTGGCGCTTACCTCTTGATCGGCCTCTTGGCTGATCGGTATCGGTGATCGGCAGATTAAAACCTGATCGGAGCATCCCTAATATACATACACACACACACACACACACACATATATATATATATATATATATATATATATATATATATATATATATATATATATATATATATATATATTGTGGCTAACAACAACAATAACAACAACAACTTGACATCAGTCATGGAGAGGAGGGAACAAGGAGTTGACAGAGGTGGGGGGATGGGTGCAGGGAAGGTGCTAGTTTAGAAGATGCTCTCTGAAGAGCAGGGTCTTCAGGAGTTTCTTGAAAATTGAAAAGGAAGCCACAGTTCTGTTAGTGCTTGGTAGGTCATTCCACATTTGTGGAACGATGCATGAGAAGAGTCTGGATTGTCCTGAGTGTTGTGTAGGCACTGCTAGCCGACGATCCTGTGATGACCGAAGCGGCCGGGCCGAGACGTAAGCCTTTGCAAGAGGATTCAGGTAGATGGGAGCCGTACCATCTCGGACTTTGTATGCTAGTGTTAGCAATTTGAATTTGATGCGTGCTGCTAGCGGTAGCCAGTGGAGCTCAATGAACAGAGGGGTGACGTGTGCTCTTTTTGGCCGATTGAAGACCAGACGCGCTGCTGCGTTCTGGACCATTTGAAGAGGTCTCACAGTACAGGCTGGAAGACCAGTTAGAAGGGCATTGCAGTAATCGAGGCTGGAGATTACAGTAGATTGCACCAGGAGCTGGGTGGCATGTTGTGTTAGGTATGGTCTGATCTTTCGTATAGCGCAAAGCGGCATTAATGAGCAACAGAGGCAACATGATCTTTACAGATCAGGTGTTCATCAATCACAACACCCAGATTTCGAAGATACTTGAACTCCTCCACTTGAGGCAGGACCTCTCTCCCGACCCGGAGTTGGCATGCCGAACCATGGTCTCAGACTTGGAAGTGATGATCCTGATCCCAGCCACTTCACACTCGACTGCGAACCTTCCCAGCTAGAGCTGTAGGTAAGCCTGATGATGCTAGGAGGACCACATCATCCACGTAAAGCAGAGATGAGATTCTCCTGCCACCAAACTCCACACCCTCAACACCACAGCTGCACCTAGAAATCCTGTCCATAAACGTTATGAACAGGACCGGTGGCAAAGGCCAGCCCTGGTGGAGTCCAGCCCTCACTGGGAACAGGTCTGACTTACTGCCGGCTATGCTGACCAAACTCAAATTAATCTGGCACAGGGACTGAATGGCCCTTAGCAAAAAACCATCCAACCCATACTCCTGGAGTGCCCCCCACAAGGTGCCTCTGGGGACACGGTCATAAGCCTTCTCCAAATCCACAAAACACATGTGGATCGGTTGGGAAAACTCAATCAACCTAGCAAAGGTAAAGAGTTAGTCCACAGTTTCACGGCCAGGACGAAAACCACATTGCTCCTCCTCTATCTGATCTATCGATCGGACCCTCCTCTCCAGTACCCTGGAGTAGACCTTTCCCAGGTTGCTGAGGAGTGTGATCCCCCTATAGTTGGAACACCCTCTGGTCCCCCTTTTTAAAAATTGAGACGACCACCCCTGTCTGCTACTCCACAGGAACTTCCCCTGATGACCACGCAATGTTGCAGAAACATATACACCAAGACAGTCCTACAACATCCAAAGCCTTGAGATACCCAGGTCAGATCTCATCCACCCCAGGGGCTCTGTAGCTGCGTAGTTGTTTGACTACCTCAGCGACTTCTGCCCCAGAGATTTGACAGTCCATTCCCAGGTCTCCCAGCTCTGGTTCCTCCTTGGAATGCATATCAGTGGGATTGAGGAGCTCCTCCAAGTATTCCTTCCACCACCCAACTATAGCCCCAGTTGACGTCAACAGCTCCCCATCCCCACTGTAAACGGTCTGAGCAAGTAGCTGCCTTCCTCTTCTAAGGCACCAGATGGTTTGCCAGAACCTTTTTGGAACCGATCGATAGTCTTTCTCCTTGGTCTCGTCAATTCCTCCTACGCCTGAGATTTTGCCTCGGCAAAGCCACTGCTGCACTTCGCTTGGCCCTCCAGTACCTGTCTGCTGCCTCTGGAGACCCACAGACGAGCCACGCCCTGTAGGCCTCATTCTTCAGCCTGACAGCTCCCCTAACCTCTGGTGTCCACAAGTGGGTTCTGGGGTTACTGCCACTAATGGCACCACCAACTTGCGGCCACAGCTAGCAACAGCTGCCTCAACAATTGCAGAGCGGAACAAGGCCCATTCAAACTCAGTGTCCCCCACTGCTCTCAGGACGTGGTCAAAGCTCTGCCGGAGGTGGGAGTTGAAGATCATCTGGACAGGTTCATCTGCCAAGCATTCCCAGCAGACCCTCACAATATGATTGGGTCTACCAGCTCTGTGCAGCATCTTCTTCTGCCATCTGATACAACTCACCACCAGGTGGTGATCAGTTGACAGCTCTGCTCCTTTCTTTACTCGAGTGTCCAAAACATACGGTCTCAGGTCCGACGATACAACTACAAAGTCAATCACTGACCTGTAATCTAGGCTGCCCTGGTACCAGGTATACCGATGGGCCTACCTGTGTTTGAACATGGCGTTTGTTACGGCCAAACTGCGACTTGTGCAGAAGTCCAATAACACCAGAACACCACTCAAGTTTAGATTGGGTGGGCCGTTCCTCTCAATCACGCTACTCCAGGTCACGCTACCATTGCCAACGTGAGCATTGAAGTCCCCCAGCAGGACTATGGAGTCCCCAGTACGAGCACCATCTAGTACTCGTCCCAGGGACTCCAAAAGGGTGGGTACTCTAAACTGCTATTTGGTACATAAACACAAACAACAGTCAGGACCCGTGTTCCAACAATTTTTCTTAAATTCACAAAATGTTCTGGCCATCCCATAAAACTCGTAATCTATATCAGTGGCCTGATTCAACACTGTGTCGAGCTGAATACAACTCATTTACATTGGTTCTACCTGCATTTAGCAAAAATAACATTCAAAGTTAAGTCCGCATTAGCACAATGAGTTTTTTTTCTTAACCACCGTGGTCCAGTAGAATCACGTAGGTCAGCAGTTCACCTGACTCTACTCCGGAGTATAGAGCTACGTAGGATGAATGTAATGTTATCTATTAGGATCTGCTGAGATGGAGAGAAAAGGCAAAGGAGCAGTTGGAGAAACTATGAGAAGTTAAAAAACACCTGCGATTCAAGCAAATGTGGAGCGCAGGAGGAGGTTTTCCCATCCTGGAGACCTCCTTTTTCCTGAGCCTTCGACTTCTCACAGCATTTTGAATCGCCACTGACAAGAAAATTCACCAGTAAAAACTGAGCTAACAGGAGGCTGACACATGAAAGAGACACATACATTGTTTTGACCTGTGCCTTTGGCTTTTGGGAAGAAGAGTGACACTAGTGCTGGAATGTCAGATAGGACACACACCAGCAACAGAAAAGGGTAGAGGAGCCAAGAAATGTACTTGTGATATCATAGTAGGAGCAGCAGTAAGTCAAATTAAAGCTGCAAGCAGCGTCGTTCGGCCCTCGCAGCTCCGCGCCGCTCCGGCCTGGCCGGCAGCCCGGGGCACCAGGCTACGTCTGCGAAACAGAAACGTCAACCACCCCGACACCAGAAACTGCTAACGGTCACCTCATCCGCACCTCACCCTGACTCAGCATCCCCTTTGAGCCCACCATTATATTACACGTCTCACCACTAGGGCATACTCTATATTTACCACACTGGTGGTGTGATAACAGAGACAAACTTTAATGCTTTTCTGACCACGTTTTTTTAAGTTATCGTAGGTCAAATTTATCTAGAGTGCGTTGTGACCCATTGAGGTCAGCTTTGGTTGACAAAGATGGTTTTCTGTTATTTTGACATCAATCAGACACTGTGTGTTCTTTCTAGAACCAGTGAGCTGAAAGGGGCAGAGCTACAGGGATTAAAACCAACAACCACATCAATGTGTTTGGTGCAGTCATGTGATGTCACAAGCCAAGTATATTGCCATTCTGACTTTGTCTTTAGAAGTTAATAAAGTTTGAACCTATCTAGGGGTGCTGTGACCATTTACAACTAAATCCCATAGAGGTATATTTGGTCATCAAAGATGGTTTCCTGTTAATTTGGTACCAATCAATTGTTGCATGTGTCATCTAGAGACAAAAGGCTGCAAGTGGGCAGAGTTAAAGTGATTTGAAAAAGTGAGCACATACATGTGTTGATTGCAGTTGTGTGATGACTCCCATCAAGTTTAATATAGTTTGGAGCTTTTTTGCAGAAGTAACAAAGGTTTTATTGTATCTAGGGGGTGCTGTTCCAAATTTAGGAAATATTCCATGAAGAAGTTTCTAGGTTGATAAGAGTCATTTGTGTGCAGTTTGGTGTGAATTGCATCATGCATGTGTTATTCAGGGCCTAATATCTGTCAAGGGGCGGAGCTAAAGCTATATCTACCAATTACCACATGATTGTGTTGGGTTCCTTTGTGTGATAACATATGGCAAGTTTGATGCAATTACGACCTCTTCTGTAGGAGTTGTTACAGTTTTAAAGGTATGTAGGGGGCGCTGTGGTGATATTACACAACATTCTCCAACCGTTTGTGCCTCGTTGGCTAAAGGGCATGATTGTTCATTGCAATGTTCAGTCTCGGGCAGATTGGAGGCTGTTTGTGGAAGTTACAGTCAAACGTAAGGTCATGGCGTCACGCCAGAATTCGCCATGGCATCAAAGTCCCTCCCTATCTGGAAAGCTATCAGATCTGAATGGTCATTACAACATCATGAAGACAGTGCATGACCTTAGTGTCATGTTGACTAAATTAAAGGGGACAAATATGGGCATTTCACCAAAAATCAATGGACTTCCAATAGTCAGGGGGCGGGGCTTAGGTGATGTCAGCTGTCCACATTATCATTGTCTTCAGATGTGGTCAGTGATCACACAGACAACGTTTGATATACGATCTGATCATGCACATGGGAGTTAAGTCAAGTAATGTAATGGCGAAAGGTCAAAATTTGAGGCTTAGCCACGCCCACACCTTTATACTTATTTAAAATCCGACGGTTGAATTTTTTCCCCTTTGTCTTAAGAGTACATAGCAGATGTTTGAAGGTGATCGGTGAAAAGGGCGACGGGGCATCAAGGTCCAAACAACATGTGCGAAAACCACTAAATCAAGTACTTGGACCAAAATGGCCGACCTCCTGTGCGACTTTGCGCTTGGCTCCAAGAGACTTCTTTGTAGGTCCTGAGACACTACATTAGTGTACCAAATTTCGTGATCCTCAGTCAAAGCATGGCTTGGGGCTGACAGTTTTAATGGTCCTAGGGGGCACTATTTCAGAAAATAGGCCACGCCCACAAACTTCAGCTGTCCAGTTCTATTGGGGGTCAGACTCGGATCACTCACCAGACATTTTGTGGCGATGTCACGATAATTGAAGAAATGAGAGGCAAACGTATAGCCATGGCGTGATGGCGAATTTCGCCATGCTCCCAAAGCCCTGCCTTTTTTCGAAACCTGCCAGTACTGGAGACCAAGTGACCTCAACTTGTCAGCTGCTATTTGCCAGAGATTGCTGGTGATTGGGTAAAAGGAGTCCAATAGGGAGCTGTGAAAAAAAGAGTGGTGTGGCGACAGGTCAAAGTTTGAGGCTTAGCCACGCCCAATCCTTTATACTTATTTAAAATCCGACGGTTGAATTTTTTCATCTATGTCTTAAGAGTATATAGCAGAAGCTTGAAGACAATTGGTGAAAAGGGCGACGGAGCATCACTCTCCAAACAACGTGTGCGAAAACCACTAAATCGAGTACTTGGACCAAAATGGCCGACTTCCTGTGCGACTTTGCACTTGGCCACAAGAGACTTTTTTGTAGGTCCTGAGACACCACATTAGTGTACCAAATTTTGTACTCCTCAGTCAAAGCATGGCTTGGGGCTGGCAGTTTTAATGGTCCTAGGGGGCGCTATTTCAGAAAATAGGCCACGCCCACCGGATGTTCACATCACATTTTTTGGGGGGCTGGACTTGGATCACTCCCAAGAAGTTTTGTGGCGATATCTCTAGAAATGACAAAATGGGAGGCAAACGTAAGGCCACGTCGGTACACCTGACTTCGCCGCGCCGCCACAGCCCCGCCTTCTGGAGAAAACCCCCATAAAGTGACGCCAAGCAACCCCAACTTGTCTTCAGTTACCTGCTACAAATTTGGGTTGATTATTTGAAAGGGCGAATTTTGGAAAATTTCCCAGTAAAACTTGACCTTTTAAGTCCTGAGGGGGCGGGGCTTATGTGACATCATCAATCGACCATTCATTTGTCTTCGTAGGGCGATGACGATTGTCCAAAGAACATTTCTTTAACTGTAATTCTTTCATTTATGAAATTATAGCAATTTGAATTTTTTTGGCGAGTGCTCGAACTTTGAGGCCTGGTCCCGCCCCTTCAGTATTTACGAAAAGTCAATTTTATTGTCTCATTTTAATCGTCCATCGCTTCTGTTCGATCGCACACTATTTTTGAGACCACCGTGCGAAAAATGACCAAACTGTTCAACCAAATATAGACCCTAGAAATGGCCAAAACGGGGTCAAAATGGCCACTTTAGTCCAAAATGGCTGACTTCCTGTTTGATTTTGACCATGGGTGCGAGAGGCTTTTCTGTGCGTATTGTTGAGTTCTACAAGTGTACCAAATTTCATCACTCTACTATGAAAAAAGGTCAAAGCGGAGGGGTATTTTAAATTTTCCAGGGGGCGCTGTCGAAACATTTTTTTACCAACTTTCACGTTGCCAGTGAAATATGTAAATTTCACGCACTTTCTATATTGGGCCAGAATTTGGTGAGTTTTTGGATATGCTAAGACCCCCTAAAGGCCATCCAAAGACGCGGAAGAAAAAAAAAGAAAAAAAAAGAAAAAGAAACGGAGCAGATACAATAGGCCTTCGCAGCGCTTCGCTGCTCGGGCCTAATAAATGATGTTGGGTGGCAGGAAGGGTGAGACTGGGTTCAGAAACTGCAGGAGTGGGAAGCACTGAAAGGGATAGACAGTGGGTGATAATGGTCAGAAATTCAGCTGGAGCAGGCTGGAGAGGGATTAGGAAAGAAACTGTCCCACACAGGGCTTAGGTGCACAGACAGAAATAAAAAGATGCTTTTGTCCAGTGAAGGAGACAAAATTGCCTGGTCTAAATACATGCTTTTGTACATTAAATACACAATCTACCTGACATGCAGAGACTAAACAACTTCTGAAACAGGTTTATCGGTTCAGACTGAACCAAACAGCCTATCCCCCCATCTGTTCTGCACTGAGTTGAACCAACTCCCAGTAACCTTTGCTTTTACGTCAGCCACCTGCAGTTGATGAACAAAATAGAAATGAAGCAGCTCAAAGAAGCCAAACTCTGACTTTACACAGAATGGCGAAAGGCGTACCTCTATCTTGTCGGTTTTAGCGTCACCCCAGTAAAGTTTCCCTGCAGCGTTGTCCAGAGCTAGCCCATTGGGCCAGCCCAGTGAGGTGTTGAGAAGGACCACCCTGTCGGTTCCATCCAGGTTTGCACGCTCGATCTTGGGATGCTCACCCCAGTCGGTCCAGTACATGTAACTGTGTGGATGATGAATCAAAAAGAAAGTAGAATTCTCAATTTTAGAGATTCTGTTAACCACAACTATCTATTAGTGATGCAAGTGAGCATTTTTTAATTATGAAACCATTAATTCCATTTCTACAAAAGGTAACGCCTGCACCTAGCAACAAGACACTAAAGCTCATCCCTGAAGGTCGCTCGAGTCTGAACTGTAATAAGTGTTTTTGAGTTTGGAAACTCAACCAAGCAGGATAAAAAACACATTCTCAGAAACATGTCAGAGTGACAGCTGTGGCATTGTATGTGTTCAAAGACACAGAAACCATACCCATTCACAGGATCCAGCACTATAGCTCTGGGCTCATCCAGGTTCTCAGAAATCAGAATCTTACGAGACGTTCCATTTAGCCTGGTGACCTATTACATAAGGTGACATCATTATGGTGAAAGTCAGTGCTTTTAGAGTTCAGACAAACACTTTTTTATACTATTCTAATGAACAGTGGCTCTTTTCTCTGTTCAGTTACTGACATGACAGTCTGTACCTCAATCCGATCAGTGCCAGTGTCTGTCCAGTACAGGTTTCTGGCCACCCAGTCAACAGCAATCCCATCTGGGTGTTTGAGTTCTGTGGAGACCAGCACCACGGCATTCCTTCCATCAATGTGGGAACGCCGGATAGCCTGAACTTCATCATCTGTCCAGTACACAAGACCTTCAACTGGGTCGTAGTCAATTGCAATGGCATGGCGGATGTCATTAACCTGTATGAGTAAAGGAACAGACTAGGTCAAGTTTAGACAGGAATAAAAATATTGTGTGTGTGTGTGTGTGTGTGTGTGTGTGTGTGTGTGTGTGTGTGTGTGTGTGTGTGTGTGTGTGTGAGTGTAAGCGTGTGTGTGTGTGTGTGTGTGTGTGTGTGTGTGTGTGTGTGTGTGTGTGTGTGTGTGTCGGTGCATGTGTGTGTGTGAGTGTGTGTACGCATGTGTGTGAGTGTGTGCGTGTGTGTGCGCGCGTATGTGTGTGTGTGTGTGTGTGTGTTTACCTCCAATAGTATGTCAGTGAAATCTGGCAAATCAAGTGAGATTCTCCTCAGGTCTGTCCGGCGAGCCAGCAACAAAACCTCCTCTGCCCCTAAAGCACACACAGACATTTTACCAGTGATAACACTTGTGTGGATCTTTAGGATGAACCATCAACATCCCTGGGATAGTAAAAACAGCATCATTGTTAGATGTCTCCCACCCCATGTACGAAGCTGATGTAGAGCCGGAGAGCTCCTTGAGAGGCTGACTGCAGCATCCTGAGTGCATGAAGGAGCGTTATCCTAGGTCCTTTCAGAAACCACAACCACCCCTGCTCCCAACAAATCCAGTAAATCATTCCTGCCTTTTTTGCCCACCTCTGTTGTTATTTTATTTGTGTCATGGTTCTCCCTGCTTTATCAGTAACGCCCCACCCCCACCCCCAAACGCACACACACACACACACACGCACACACACACACACGCACACACACCTGTGTCATGCCTGCATCTGCATCACCTGCACACCGCACTATTTATAGCTTCAGTTGCCGCCTCCCTGCAACATTCTTTTACTGATTTGATTCCAGTCTACTACCACATTTAAGCCCCGGGTTTTCCTGCTCTGCTAGGCCCTTGATGTATCTTTTCTGCCCATCTGATCTGTGGACTTCGGCCTTTGCTCTGCTTTCCCAGCTCCTGATTTATACCTCCCCTATGGAATTCCTGTTTATGACCCAGGTTGAATATAGATCACAGCTTTGGATTTTGGACTTTTTGGAACTTGTGTGTTTTGAGGGTATTTCAGTGTTTGTGACATCTGCAGTGAGGACTCATTCACACAGACTGAAGAGGAGTGCTAAACTGATCCTCTGCTGACCCGACGCTCCCTACAGAAGGGTTGCTCTGCACAGTGGAGCATCTCACTTTTCAGTTTTCTGTTTTAATAAAACACACTGCCTGGCCAAAACAGTTGCCACCCAAAAAAGGTCACACACACTAACATGTTATCTTTGATTGCGACACACATACTCTGTAGAGTTGTTTCAATAAGCTTCTGCAATGTCACCAGATTTATTTCCACCCAGCGTTGCATTAATGTTTCACCAACATCTTGCAAAGACTTCTCTAGCACATCCCAAAGATTCTCAATAGAGTTAAGGTCTGGTCCCTGTGGTGGCCGATCTATGGTGAGAAAAAAGTCTCAAAAGATGTGTGTGTGTCTCTCTAGATTTGTGTGTGTGTGTGTAACTCTTGATTTGTAACTTGTGTAGCGACATGAATGGCCTCATTTGTGACCCAAAGGTCAAACTTCCCCAGCTAAGTCGAGATGAAGGACACTTCAAGATTTAAAATGGGCTGATTGGCTGCACCTGGCGGTAAGGCGTTTCCTGTTTTCAGTGTTGCACTACGTGTAGCTGTTTGGTGTTTGGGGCTCGCTAAAACTGATTTAATTTCTCTGTACTAGGATATCTCTGAGTTATTGTAGCACATAAGCACGTTAAAACACACATTTTCTGTTGTTCCACCTAGCTTTTAGGGAACCATTTGAGTTTGCATGCAGTTTATTTGGTGTTGAACAGTTTGCTCGTCCAGTTAGCTTAGCCTCAGCACGGCTATGGCTACTTCTGTCTCTGCTTCTCCGTCTCCTATCTCTTGCTCTCTGTGTCAGATGATTAGTTACTCCTCTGCCTCCTTTAGCGATAATGGTAAGTGTAATAACTGTAGCATTTTTGTAGCTTTGGAGGCAAGGGTGTCGGAATTGGAGTCCCGGCTCCGCGCTGTTGAAAAACCCGTAAACAGCAGTAGCTACTTCGCTAGCGCGGGGCTGACTAGCTCAGAACCACCCCGTAGCGATCCTCCAGCAGAACCCGAACAGCCGGGACCTCAGGCCGGCTGGGTGACGGTATGCAGGAAGCATAGAACCCAGCCCGTGGGCCACCACCAACCCGTCCACGTTTCTAATAGATTTTCCCCGCTCAGTGACGCACCCACTGACAAGCCGACTCTGATCATTGGCAGCTCCATAGTCAGAAACGTGGCATTAGAGGCTCCAGCAACCATAGTTAAATGTTTACCTGGGGCCAGAGCGGGCGACATTAAATCTTATCTGAAACTGCTGGCTAAGGATAAGTGTAAATACAGTAAGATTGTTATTCACGCTGGCGGTAACGACACCCGGTTACGCCAATCGGAGGTCACTAAAATTAATGTTGCTTCGGTGTGCAAGTTTGCCAAAACAATGTTGGACTCCGTAATTTTCTCTGGCCCCCTGCCTGATCGGACCAGTGACAACATGTTTAGCCGCATGCTGTCCTTCAACCGCTGGTTGTCTAGGTGGTGTCCTGAAAACAACGTGGGCTACATTGATAATTGGAAAACTTTTTGGGGAAAACCTGGTCTGATGCGGAGAGACGGCATCCATCCCTCTTTGAATGGTGCAGCTCTTCTTTCTAGGAACATGGCCAGTTTTATTAGTCCTCCATGACTACCCAGGGTCCAGACCAGGAAGCAGAGTCGTAGTTTAACACACCCCTCTGCAGCTTCTGTACTGTTACCCACCCACTACCCCATAGAGACGGTGTCCTGCCCACGACCAAAATCACACAGATTAAATATCAGGCTTAATAAAGCAAATCATGGAAATCTCATAAATATTAGAACAAATTCAACTGAGCAGAAAACTAGAAAAATTAAATGTGGGTTGTTGAACATTAGATCCATTTTTTCTAAGACTTTGTTAGTTAATGACTTGATTTGTGATAAACAGATCTCTTTGCTCTCTCTCACAGAATCCTGGCTGCAGCAATGTTAGCTTAAACGAGTCGACTCCTTCAAATTATTTAAATCATCATATTGCTTGAAGTACAGGGCGAGGAGGAGGAGTAGCAACCATTTTTCATTCGGACTTATTAATCAGTCCCTTACAGATTAATAGCTACAGTTTGTTCGAACATCTTATTCTTAGATTTCCTAATCCAGATTGCAAAACTGTAAAACCACTCTTGTTTGTAGTTTTATATCGTCCACCAGCCCTTACTCTGAGTTTTTGGATCAGATCTCTATTTTTTATCTGATTTGGTGCTAAATACTGATAAGGTCATTGTAGTGAGGGATTTCAACATTCATGTGGACATTGAAAATGATTGCCTCAATGTAGCCTTAAGTAATATCTTAGACTCATTTGATTTTATTCAAAGAGAACATAGCTCCACCCACTCCTGCCATCATACATTAGACCTTGTGCTGACTTATGGCATAGAGTGTGAGGAAATAACAATCTTTCCGCATAATCCAGTCCTCTCGGACCACTTTCTGATAACCTTTGAGTTTTTTATAACTGAGTTCTCGAGACATGAAAGTAAATTTCATTATAGTCGGTCTCTATCTGACAACGCAGTTGCATCTTTTAAATCAACTGTTCCATCTTTACTGTCCTCAGCATCTCAGAGGCATGTAGCAGAGGGCAATATTTTCAGTTCTAGCCCCTCACAAATTGACGCCATAGTTCATCATGTTAATTCCTCTTTACGTGTGGCATTAGATGATGTCGCCCCTTTAAAAAAGAAGGTAATTAGGGACAGGAAGTTGGCTCCCTGGTTTAATTCTCATTTACGAGCCTTAAAACAAAACTCTAGGAAATTGGAAAGAACATGGCGCTCTATGCACCATGAGGAGTCCTACTGATCCTGGAAAAATAGTCTTGTGCTTTATAAAAATAAGCTTCGACAAACTAGAACTGCTTATTTCTCAGCATTAATTGAGGAGAATAAGCATAATCCTAAATTTCTTTTCAGTGCAGTTGCTAAACTTACACAGAATCATAGCTCTGAGCCATCTATTCCCTTAGCCCTCAGCAGCAATGACTCCATGGGACTTTTTACAAGTAAAATTAATTCTATTAGAAACAAAATCTTTAGCATCCTCCCCAATGCGATTTCTTCTTCCTCAGTAAGTGAGGCAGCATCAGAGGTGACTGTAGAACCTCATCTGTGCTTGAACCGTTTTGATCCAGTTGAGCTTTCAGAGTTATCAAAAATATTAGCTTCATCTAAACCTTCAACTTGCATTTTGGATCCAATCCCAACCAAATTATTTAAAGAAGCATTTCCTTTGGTTACTGCCCCCATTCTAGATATAATCAATCTATCCTTAGTAAATGGGTATGTACCACAGGATTTTAAGGTTGCTGTAATCAAACGTTCACTTAAGAAGCCTTCTCTGGATCCAGATGACCCAATGAATTATAGACCAATATCTAACCTTCCATTTTTATCCAAAGTCCTGGAGAAAATAGTGGCCATCCAAGTATGTCAGCATTTAAACACTAATGCTCTGTTTGAGGAATTTCAGTCTGGTTTTAGAGAGGTGGTGAGGGCCAGATTTATTTTTCTACTGTTATAAAATTACAATAATGAACAGCTGTTTGTTTTAAAAACATTATCCAATAAACAGTCCAGTTTCAAAACTTTAATTTGTAATGTAGTTTCATGTATCAGGCTTTAACAGGTTAATAACATTTTAATGATGCATTTGCATCTGTTTCTATGGTATACTAGGTTAAGTACATGCTATGATCAGTGGTGCACAAGACTTGTTGTTGAAGCTGAACTTTCACAGAGCCATGAAGGACCTGCCGTCTTTAACACTTGAATGATTGAGGCACTGTCAGACACATCATGGGCAGATAACACAGAGAAGATGGCAAGCAGCTGTACTTAATTTCATTTAGACACTTGAAGACCAATAACAGATAATCAAACACACATGGGCACACACAAACACGTACGTTCTACTGCCAGCAGCAAGTTAACTATTCTATTTAACCAGCCAAGCAAAACAAATTAAGAGCCTCACAAACTGCAGGGAGACACAATGGAGCATTGTTGTTTTATTGTCAGCACTAGCCATGCCATTGGTTGGCATGTTTCTCTCAGTTTAATATGTGCATATTGCACAGCCTTAGATACACACAAACCTCAACAGCGCTGTGTTTGCACAGACTGGAGCTCTATTGTCTCAGTATCGTGGGAATCAACATGGCAGGTGGTCATTTGGTGTTCCACTCTTCCTCTACAAACATGGTTTTACTGGTTTCACAGCTGGAAACTCATCTCAACACTTATCAAAGAACAAAAAGCACACATGCTGACTGTCCTTCCCACCTTGGACTTAGAAACTAACAACTTCCTGTAAACATTTTCTCACCAACAGTCCACAGACAGGTGCAATCTTAGAAAAACTGGTGAATGATGTTTATAAAGAAAAAAAACTACCAACACAACTAAATCTGTTGAATTAAAAATATTATTTTTTTTATTTGCCTTTATGTCATGTTTAATCTGCTGCTTTTACCTGGTAAAATGTCCAATAATATCCTCCCTAAATAATGAATAACTGAAGTACTGAACTCTGAAATTGAGAGTTGAGATAGAAACACCAGATCAGTTATTCAACAGGACTCATACCTGGTTTGCAGGTCTTTCTGTCTGCTTTGAGTTGGACTCCTGTGGGACAGGCACAGCTGTAGAAGGGCTGAACAGGTGAGAGGAGACACAGGTGACTGCAGCCTCCGTTATTTTCACTGCAGGGCGTCTGGACTGTCATGACAAACAAAACGACCACTCAGAGAAGGAAAAGTGCAAAAATAACATTAAAGGGGCATTATGGAAGTTTGACAGCCAAAACATGTATAGAAATAATAAATTTCTTCTTCATACATTCTCCTGCAATGACCTGGTCCTGTAGAATGAGCCCTGGCATTTTTACTGTGATTGTCTGTTTTTCTGTAAAATCACAGAAAAAGAGAGCTGCTCGGGTCGAGCAGGCTGCTATATGCGCGTTCACGCTCAGGCATAGCCCTCCGAACCGTTCTTTGAACGTTGTTTCAACTATCATTAAGGTTATAAATGTTACAGAGATAAGAGACACCACTGGCGCTTTAGCTCGCCTATCAAAACTTTGAGCTTTCATGCAAAAGACCCGGGTTCGATTCTGGATGTGAATACAGTTGCTTTAGAATTTCTTTTTTACATTAATGGTATATTTTTTTACAGTAAGATGCCCAAAATTTATTTGAGACTCGCCGAACGGCATTGAATTCACAGATAAAAAAGATGTGGGTTCAACTTCCATTTTGGAACAACTTTTCAAGCAAGGGAAGGGAATGATCTGAGCATGCAGGAGGACTGACCCATCTTAAACCTTTGTCGGCTGTGCTGAAGAGAAAGGTACAGAACCAAATTATTTAATTAATTAGCTGCACGTTCTCCTGTCCTCTGTCCTCCGAGCCACACACACACACACACACACACACACACACACACACACACACACACACACACACACACACACACACACACACACACACACACACACACACACACACACAAGGGACTGTCTCAGCTGTTATTTTTGTTAAGGAGTGTGCACGTACAGCATGCGCGCCTCGTGCACGAGCCTACTATTGAAGCTGCCGTTACGCTTTTGGCCTGAGGGGGCAATAGCGAGCATAAAAATTCAAAACTCCGTAAAGTCCCTTTAACTACTTGTACTGCATGACTTATTCTAAGCACAACACAGACTCAACTCCTAAGAGGGACAGTTCAAGAATTTTAGGCATTAAAGATTTAATTTTCTTACTTCGGTTCCAAGACTCATTGTTATAACAGAGATAATGTTTTTATCTTATATTTATACAAATGCTTTAAGGGTTGCAGAGCTAGCTTAAGTGTGCATACATGCAGGTAAATATTCCACATACTGTAAGGCTGTCGGTAGAGCTCCAGAACCTGGATGTCCATGGGAGAGTAAATCCCACCGAGAATCTCTCTGCTTTTGTCTCCGCTGTGTTTGTTACAGGCATGGATGGAGCGGGTCTGCCAGTCGGTCCAGTACAACGTCTCCTCAGACAGCGTTAGCGCAAAGGGATGAGTCAGGGTGCCCTCCACCACCGCTTCTCTGCAAGGTGAAAACCAAAGTAAGGAAATGGCTGGATTCCTTTCAGTTAGATAAAAAAACTAGAGATATAAAAACAAACACCTTCTTGTCATCAAAGATTTTCTATTGTAAATTGATCCAATTGTTCATTGTGCAATTACACCCTGCATGTAATTGGGATTATGCTTGAATAAAATAAACTGGCATCAGGAAAACAGCCAGGATAAGGAACGTGGCTCTTAGAAAACAGAAAAAAAAAAAAAAAAAAAAAAAAAAACACTAATTCACCACAAACACAAGCTGCACAAACCAGTTCCAGTTTGTTCTGGTTACTAATGAACACTTCTATCCCTCCAGAGTATCGCTGCCTTTCCTTACTGAACGCAACTCAACTTGAGTCAATCTCCATGGTGTGGGTTTTTGTGTGACAACTGAGAGACTGTTGGGTGCCCTCGTCATAGCAAGGCACTCACAAGCACAAGGTAATCAGTAACTCGATGGCTTTAAACCTGGAAAAGACTGCAGGCAGTGCGAAGGCAGGACTCTGGAACACCACGTGACTCAACCTCCCAGGCCGATTGTTGAAAGGCTGTCATTGGCGGTTCTGTCATTGGCTCAGTTCGGTAGACTTGGAACCACATCAAAGCAATAAATGGTAAATGGCCCATAATTGTATAGTGTCTTCTTAAGGTTCTACAACCCCCCAAGGCGCCTCACAACACAATCAGTCATCCACCCATTCACACTCTGGTGGGGATGAGCTACAATGTAGCCACAGCTGACAGAGGCGAGACAGGCCATGCACTGGTGTCACTGGTCACTCCGACCACCACCAGCAGGCAAGGCCGGTTAGGTGTCTTGCCCAAGGACACAACAGCAGCAATCTCTTGTGGGATCCGGGATTGAACCTGCAACCTTCCTATTATTGGACAACCTGCCCTACCTCCTGAGCTACAGCTGTCCCTAAGTTACTGAAATGTCGACGCAAACACGGATCCGTTACTGATGAAATGATTTAGTTATTCTGAGTAGGGCTGTTGGAAAACCAACATTAGCCAAGGAGTTCCTCAGGTTTTGGTACTTGGATTAATACTTTTCCCTATCTGTTTCAACTGGGTGAAAGTGTGATGGACCTTTGTTTCATTTCAATAAGATGAGCAGTAGAAGTCAGAAGTAACGATGATGCTATGCAGAATTAGCAACTTTTCATAGGACTGCAGTAAATGTCTGTGTAGCCAAGCAGTTACAAGATGGCCCAATCTGAAATGAAAGAAAAGGCTTTAACTAGGAGACACTTTGCTTCATCATCTCATCACTAACCTGTACTAGAGGCTTTACTGTACCAGAACTAAAAGAATCCCTGCCCAAGACCCAAGTGAGTGAACCTTAATGAATTAACACTCTAATTTACTTCTTCATATCTGCCTCGTGTCACCCTGGGTACTGCATTTTGGGTCCTACCAACATCTCTCTCTCTCTCTCTCTCTCTCTCTCTCTCTCTCTCTCTCTCTCTCTCTCTCTCTCTCTCTCTCTCTCTCTCTCTCTCTCTCTCTCTCTCTCTCTCTCTCTCTCTCTCTCTCTCTCTCTCTCTCTCTCTCTCTCTCTCTCTCTCTCTCTCTCTCTCTCTCTCTCTCTCTCTCTCTCTCTCTCTCTCTCTCTCTCTCTCTCTCTCTCTCTCTCTCTCTCTCTCTCTCTCACACACACATTTGAGATTGTAATTGGGATTGCTGCTCTTGTACAGTATTCTGATGTGATGTTTGTAATGAACTGCTGCTGCAAAAATAAACTGAGGAAAAATTACTTGTAAGTTACGTCATCATTGCAGTTTGACTGTGGAGTTTCATGGTCTCCCTCTGAGAGTTACAACACGTCCAGCTTTAGGTGTGCATGACAAGTCTTTACCGTGCCGATCCATCCAGGTTGGCTCTGTGAATGAAGCTGAGTTTGGCATCAGCCCAGTACAACTTCTGTTCCACTAGGTCTATGGTGAGTCCGTTAGGCCAGTGTATGTCCTTATTCACTATCACCTTCCTGTTAGGAGACAGACACAAAGTCAGTGCACACACACACCAGAAGCACATGTCTTTGGTTTAATGCTTTTGTTATTTTCATACAGATGTTGCTTCCCATTTATGTAGATTTATTTGTTAATTTCATGGACTAAATATATACTTTTTTGTTGTGATGAATGAAGTTTGATGGACTAAAACAAAAACCTACACACCATTAATGACTAAATTATGATGAATATTGACAGAATAATGCAAGGCATCTTTACGTATAAGGCCCGTTTCATACAGAGGCAGTTCAATGTGCATTCCTTTAGCAATCAAGAACATAAAAATCAATGTGACAGAAAATACAATTTCAAATAAAAAAGAAACAAAGTTAAAGTTAAAGGGTGAGAAGGTGCAGTATCGGAACATTTATTCAAAGGATGACGAAAACATGAAGGCTTTCAATTTAGATTTAAAAGTGTCTACAGTTGGGGCAGATTGAGGTCGTGAGACAATTTGTTCCATCTGTGAGCAGCATAGTAGCTAAAAGCAGGTTCTGACCCGAGGTTCTACCAGCTGACTGTTTCCTAAGGATCTCAGAGCCCTGCTGGGAGTAGATACCTGAAGGAGATCTGACATGTATTCTGGCCCCCTGCCTCTGAGTGATTTATACACTAGTAGGAGCACTTAGAAGCTGATTCTGTAGTTTACTGGTAACCAGTGTAGGGATCTAAGAACAGGAGTGATATGCTCTGTTCTCTTGGTTCTTGTTAGGACTCTAGCAGCAGCATTCTGAACAAGCTGCAGTTGCTTCATGGCTATTTAGAGAAGACCAGTCAAAAGATCATTGTAATAGTCCCGCCTGCTGGAGATGAACACATGAATGTGACCAGTGAAGCTCAGGTCTGAATCAATTATGACACCAAGATTTCTAACTTTGGTCTTTGTCTTTACTCCTCTGGAGCCAAGTTGAGCAGCAACCTCCACCCTATCCTTCTGATTTCCAAGGACAATAACTTCAGTCTTGTCTTTGTTTAACCGGAGGATGTTGGACTGGACCAATCCTTAACTTGCTCCAAACAGAGTGAGTTTGGGGGACCACCGTCAGTAGCTGAAAAAGCTAGGGAGATCAGGGTGTCATCTGCATAACTATGATATAATATTGTTATTGTATATGACCTGACCCAGGGGAAGCATGTAGAGATTGAAGAGCAGTGGTATGACCAAGACTCATATCTGAGCATGATTATGAGACAACAAAAATCCAATCAGAAAACAGAAAGGACGGGTGACCAAAAATGAAAAACAATCAGCAAATGGAAATGCTGGGACTAGACAAGAAAAGAACCAATCAGAGTCCGGAGCTGGCCGCAGTTTGAACAAGCTACCGCTAACCAGACATTACATATTTGTTTATTCTGGTAAAAGTTATGTCTAAAGAGAGAAAATGCCTGCAGCTGGGAGTAAAAGCAGTAGATGTGACGAACTGAGAAGTATTTGCTTGGTAAGAACACATCCAGGGTTTCCCCTGGTTCTAAAAGTGTTATGGTGCTGTTAACAGCGAGCGGGGGTGGGAGAGGGAGTGCTGGAGCTCAGTAAACCCAACCGAGCTCACGGAGCGGCGCGCCTTGTTGCATGATCGTTTTTATTTTTGTGGCGCTACTGCGGCTGACATGATCAGTAACAGTAGTAGTAGTGTCTAATAACAACTCTAATAAACGCATCTGAAAACATTTCTTACCTTTATTTCACCTTCGCATCATTAGAGTATTACATGTTTATGTTTTGATGTAATTTCCTGTCATGTTTACAGATATTACTGCCCATTATACAGATTTTTTATTTTATTAATATTGAGAGGCACAATTACAAACTGTCAGTGTTCGTTTTGGTATTTTCCAGTAATTGTTGTTAATAAAACAAATATAAACAGAGTTTTATTGATCTAAAATGTGAATTTTTCATATTTCTTTACAGTTTCACGTAGGTGTCGTTAACGTTTCCTTTACACAAGTTCAAAACGATTGCATCAGAAGACAAAAAGCATAATAAGACTAAAACTAAAACAAATTGGATGACTAAATAGTGACTAAAATAAAAAGAATGTTAGTAACAAGCTTAAGACTAAAACTACATTAAAATTTACACAGGTTTACACTTGTATCCAAAGCTGGCAGCAGCAGGGACAACGTGTCAAGTATCAAAGCCACTCTGGCCCAGAGAAAAAATGATTGAATATTAAGATATGGATGTAAAGCCCTAAACCAAATAATGATATTTATAGATATCTAAGTCCTGACGTGCACCACTCAAAGCAAAGCTGTCCCCTCTACAGAGAGCTTTTGTATCAGGACAAAGACTGGCCATGACTAACAACATTTGCACTAGCTCCACACTTATTGCTGTAAGCTGAGGGCTTCTACAGAGTACCTGCTACTGCCATCCATGCCAGCACGCTCTATCCTGGGCTCCTCTCCCCAGTCAGTCCAGTATAAGTATCTGAAAGGACATAAGGAACAGTAACACTATGACATTACATCAGACTTCAGTTTCCTGTAAATAATGTTTATTTTCAGAAGTGGTAGGATGAAGTCCTGGAAGTTCTAAGGGGTTGACAGCTCTTAAAACTGTGCAGAAGGGTTATCCTTACTGTGGTAGTGCTTCCTCAGCTCATGCTGCTGAATGTGTGGAGCTGCTGTGTGTTTCCTTTAACGAGTTAGACAACCTTGAAGTCTAAAAGGTGGGCAAATCTTCAAAAGGGTGCTTTAAAATAGTCTGAACAGAATAGTAAATAGTCCAAACAGATCATTTGCTGCTGTGGCCCCCAGACTCTGGAACTCTCTCCCCCTGAGCCTGAGATCAGTGGACTCAGTGGTCTCCTTTAAACTCACCTGTTCAGGCTTTGGTGGGACCTTCATCACCCTCCTTATTCTGTTCTTATTCCGCCTTTCCCTGCGACCCACTGATTGTCCTCTTTCCCTCTCCCTTTTCTCACAGTTTTTTAAAACATATTTTAAAATAAATGTTTGAAATCTTTTTTTATTTAAATATTTTTTGTGAAGTGATTTTGTCTTGAGAGGCGCTATATAAAAGAATGTTTTCTAACGTCTACAGCTAATAAACGGCATCCTTGCAGAACAGCTGCTTGGTTTTTAAGTACTGATAGATGTGTGTGTGTGTGTGTGTGTGTGTGTGTGTGTGTGTGTGTGTGTGTGTGTGTGTGTGTGTGTGTGTGTGTGTGTGTGTGTGTGTGTGTGTGTGTGTGTGTGTGTGTGTGTGTTACCGTTGGCCAGGGTTAAGAGCAATAGCCCTGGGTTGGTCCAAGTCCATCCAAAACAGGACCTTTCTGAAGGTCCCATCGAGGTTAGCCACTTCGATTCGATTAGTGTCAGAGTCTGTCCAGTAGAGCTTTTTACCCAACCAGTCACAGGCTAGCCCATCAGGACTATTCAGGCCCGACACTACCACAGTCTGGCCGGTTCCCAGAGCCTCTTTAAGGGCTGTAAACATAAACATACATAAATGAAATAGTAACAAAAGAGGACGCATTTTTTATTCAAGCTTGTGAAGCTGCACACGATAATCAGTTAGAGAAAGATCCTTTCCTTAAGCCAGGGAACAGACACTGAGCTAGTAGCGTGCACACTTACAGTTGGATGAATGATTCCAGCGTGTTTGTTTGATAGCCTCCTCGCTGACATCAGTCCAAAATATCAGGCCCTCTGCGTACAGGAAGTCCACTGCTGCTGCGTCTTCTAGATCACCAACGACAATGGCTGACTCACCACGCACACCACCTGCATCTGCTAATCGTACGTCACGTCGGTTGGCAAAAAGAAGGAGGGGTGAGGCTGAAAGACAGAAATAATGAATGTGAGAACATTTTAAAGATTAAACTCAATCCCCACACCTCTTTTCCCAATGAACTCACTCAAGATCTTAACCTGTAGCAACATCTTATCAGCTGAGTGACGAAACAATAATAAAGAGTTTTTGTCTGATTGGCACTGTAGGTGAAATGTAGGTGGAAAGCTTTACCTGCCGACAGTTTCGGCTTCTCTCTCGATGCCTTATTCATGGGCTGTCATCTGTTGGAACAATGGCCATGATAAAGGCTTCAAGAGAAGCCGAAACCTTCTGCGAGTTAAGAAATCCACCCATTTTCTTCCACTTATTCGGAGTCGGGTCGCGAGGGCAGCAGCCTACGTCGAGAGGCCCAGACTTCCCTCTCCCCAGCCACTTGGGCCGGCTCCTCCGGGGGAATCCCAAGAAGTTCCCTGGCCAGGCGAGAGACATAGTCCGTCCACCGTGTCCTGGGGTCTCCTCTTGGTTGGACGTGCCCGGAAAAACTCACCAGGGAGGCGTCCTGACCAGCTGCCTGAGCCGCCTACACTGGCTCCTCTTGATGTGGAGGAGCAGCACATCTACTCTGAGCCCCTCCCGAATGACCAAGCTTCTTACCCTATCTCTAAAGCCCCGATCACACTGTGCGATTTGCGGCCGTCTTAGCCTGATCCCTCATCAGGAGCATAATCATGTAAAAAAACCATAAACATTGAGGGTGATTTGCAAATCTTTGGTCGTCCAGTCTGACCGGCTCTGCGACAGCTTTGTGAGCTGTCCCACGACCCAAATCAGCCTCCGACAGTCTACAAGCATGCTTCAAAACCTACGACTCCTGTCTGCAACCGACCAATGAAAACACACCTTTAGGACGCCGCAGCAGCAAGACTCCTCCTCTCTGAGCTTCGGTTTCTATTTATGTTTAAAATGCGGATTATAAACTACACACCAGTTTTTATTTCTGTTAATAGCCCAAGTTAAACCGGAGTTATACTAAAATAATTAAACTACCTTTTTTGGACCATCAGCTAAACTATGAAAACCGTAATTCTGTGATCTGTAAGAATGTGTGAGGAGATGAGCTCACGAACATAAAAATCACACGCCATGCCCCGCCCCCCTCCCCGCCCCCACCGTGTCCGCTGACACGAAAGGCACAACGAAACTAGAGCCCTCCATCAGCTGATACCGGTGAGAAACAGCAGTGGAACGTGTGCCTTCCCCCCGTGACACTTCACATGAAAATCCAGCACCGGGGTTATTTTTCTTCATTTAGTTTTTATGATTCAGTATTTTATGATTCACTTTTAACACCTCGCACCATCTTGTAGCTTTTTTGGTTGTATTTGTGCCATTTCTAATGGTTTTTATCATTCGTCGCATGATTTTATTTTGATAGTGCTGTTCTCTTATTCTATTGTTTTTAGTAGTTTTTATCCTTGATTATTTATGCAGTTTTTATGTATTTTACCTGATTTTCATGCTTTCATTGTGTTTTGCTAATATGTTCGAGCATCTGGCTCTTTAATGTACAGCACTTTGGTTAGCTGCCATGCTGTGTTGAAATGGTGCTTTATAAATACATTGGTGTAGACCTCTTCCCTTACCCAGAGAAGGCATTCTACCCTTTTCCGACTAAAAAAATCCACCTACAGTATATCGTATCTAAAGTGTCTATTAGATGAAAATTCTGTCTTATATTCACAGAGGCATATTGACCACGTATTGGAACAATGTCTAGGGTGTCACAGGCGCTCTCCGAGCCCCTCCTCAGCATGCCGCTTGTGCACAAATGCATCTCCTGCAAAAAGGCCTCATCTGATTTAAGATGTTTTAAATGAGCCAAACCTTTCCTAAATTTTAAAGAATTATTAGGGATTTAACATTCCAGCTCGCACATGCAAGTGGGCACTCATGTGTTTGTCTGCCACTGACCCTACCAGTCATGACTGTGGCGTTATATGTATGCCACCAGCTTGAGTGCGGCGTGAGCTTTCTGCGCACGGTGAGGCTGACTTGAAGGCGCTGGTAACCAGTTTATAATAAGTAGACCACAAAGGCGCCTACCATACACAGCAGCAATCGGCGTGGCATACACTCTTCTATGTCTATGCCGTTGAGGACGGACCTCTGTAACGAACAAACCTACACGAATTTGAATAAAAGAAAATGTTTTTTTCAAAATGACACTGAGAAAAGTGTCTGAAGATATTTCAAAATCAGCTTTATTGTCAAGTATGGTCCTTGAGTGAGTCTCAAGCATCTGCTTTGGTGGTTCTTATTGTGTTTTAATTATACGCGCTACTAGTGTTTGTCAGTGTGTTTAAGTAATTATAAGCACTGCTACCTTTTGTTCTGTGCTACAAAACCTGCAACCTTTGTAGTGCTGTAAGCTAAAAATGTTAACGTACAGCCCTGTAGGATATTCCAATAATCTGAACGTTACATATCCTCAAGCGGCTTTCCAAATCTTCACATTTTTCCTGTAGCTTGGAGAGTTCCTTCATCAGCTCTTCCACCAGGCTCCGAGGAGACACAGCCTCGTCAGACAGGGTAGACAACTCGTTCTCCATCTCCGTAAATCTCGTTCCAACCCACTTGACATCAGAGCGGAGCACCACTGCAGTGCTCTGTAGTTTGACCTTCATTGCCCTCAGCTCCCCTTTAAAGTATCTTTTCTGAATTTTCCCCTTTCAGAAACAATGTATGATTTGTCAGAAATCCATAAAAGTGATTATCTCATCATGTACTGTGATACGTACAATAAGTCTTTTTTTTTTTTTTGCTAACCACGCCCCTGCCCCGCAGAGCTCCGTGCAATAGGAAACTGAGCGCCGACCAGAACTAACCAATGGCGTTAGACTAACGCTTAGATGCTTCAAATTTAAGGAATACCTCGGCTGATGCAGAGTTGATGAACTTTTCACGGACAAGTAAGTCTTTAAAATATAAATATATGAGAACACAACATGGCATGAGAATATGTGTAAAACAGCGTGTTTTAGCTGCGTTTGTCGGCTACAGAAGCACATTTATAAACAAAAAACATGAAGTCACCATATTAAAAAAAATGGTTCCAGAGACTATTGGTGTGATATGCTTGTCAGCCACTAAATGGTGCCATCGGATAAGAGAAATACTCAAGAAGGAGACTTTAAGGGGACTTTACAGAGTTTTGAATTTTTATGCTCGCCATTGCACCCTCAGGCCAAAAGCGTAATGGCAGCTTCAATAGTAGGCTCATGCACGAGGCGCGCATGCTGTACGTGCACACTCCTTAATGAAAATAACAGCTGAGGCATTCCCTTGTGTGTGTGTGTGTGTGTGTGTGTGTGTGTGTGTGTGTGTGTGTGTGTGTGTGTGTGTGTGTGTGTGTGTGTGTGTGTGTGTGTGTGTGTGTGTGTGTGTGTGTGTGTGGCCCGGAGGAGAGAGGACAGGAGAACGCGCAGCTAATTAATTAAATAATTTGGTTCTGTACCTTTCTCTTCAGCACAGCCGGCAAAGGTTTAAGATGGGTCAGTCCTCCTGCATGCTCAGATCATTCCCTTCCCTTGCTTGAAAAATTGTTCCAAAATGAAAGTTGAACCCACATCTTTTTTTATCTGTGAATTCAATGCCGTTCGGCGAGCCTTAAATAAAAATTTGGGCATCTTACTGTAAAAAAATATACCATTAATGTAAAGAAGAAACTATAAATAAATTAAAATCACATCCAGAATCAAACCCAGGTCTGCTGCACGAGAGTCCGATGTCTTACAAGGTGAGCTAAATCGCCAGTGATGTCTTTTGTATCTGTAACTTTTATATCGTTGATGACAGCTGAAACAACGTTCAAAGAACGGTTCGGAGCGAAAATGGCAATTTTGTTGCTAATTTGCGGGAAATATCTAGAAGAAAGTAGCTAAGGGTCCTCAGAAATGTAGCTAGGTTCATCACTAGGCGTTAGGAACAGCGACAAAGTCGCTGAGTTGGCACTACCTCTCTCTCTGCTGCTAAAGCCACTGATAGCAAATTCTACAGGCTATGCCTGAGCGTGAACGCGCATGAAGCAGCCTGCTCGACCCGAGCAGCTCTCTTTTTCTGTGATTTTACAGAAAAACAGGCAATCACAGTAAAAATGCTAGGGCTCATTCTACAGGACCAGGGCATTGCAGAAGAATGTATGAAGAAGACATTTATTATTTCTATACATGTTTTGGCTGTCAAACTTCCATAATGCCCCTTTAATAAAAGCAAATTCCTCAACTAGGGCTTCCTTCCATTCTAATCTGAACACCACCAGGAAGATGTACTTCAGCGTGTGAAGCATCGGCTTAAACATGTCCGCATCATCCGGGCTACATCTCGGCTTGGGTGACGCTTCCGCTCCAGGTGGAACCAGATCGTTCTTGCACAAGGAGGCTCAAGGTTCAGAATCTGCAACTCAAGGATTCCTGATTTCATGGAATTTGGGTTGAACATGCACAGAAAACCTCAACAGTGAGTTGTCTTAACCACACGCCCGAGCCACCTTGACTGGCCCTTCTCAATGTGGAGGAGCAGCGGATCTACTCCAAGCCCCTCCTGGATGACCAAGCTTCACACCCTATCTAAAGGAGAGCCCAGACACCCTGCAGAGAAAACTCATTTCAATCATTTGTATCTGCAGTCTCCTTATTTCAGTCACGACCCAAAGCTCGTCACCATAAGTGAGTTGGAACGTAGATTGGCCAGTGAGCCTTCCAGCTCAGCTCTCTCTTCAGCACGACAGACCAGTACAATGGCCGCCTCACCGCAGACGCAGCAACAACCCGCCTGTCGATCTTGCACTCCATCTTTCCCTCACTCATGAACATGACCCCGAGATACCTGAACTCCTCCGCTGGAGGCAGGACCGTATTCTTGACCTGGAGAAGGCATTGTACCCTTTTCTGACTCAAGACCATGGTCTCAGCTTTGAAGCAGTTGGTTTTCATCAGGGCTGCAGACAGCTCCAGTGAAAGCCGAGGATCAGTCTGATGAAGCCCACCGGACCACATCTTCTGCAAAAGGCAGAGACTTGATCCTTAGCCCACCGATACATAACCTTTAACGCCTAGCTGTGCTGTAGGAAGACAAAGCTTTACCCAACAGAGCAGTTCTACTCAGCTGAGAAAACGCCAAGAGGTTAACGTCTTGTGTTTTATGCAGCACCGTGTGCGGTCCAACATCTGCAGGGGAAACTTTTTTGCCAACTTGTTCAGAAAACTTTAAGAGGATTCGAAACCCAGCATTGCGAGGAAGTGAGTGTTAGTTTGGCCTTGGATCCTTTCTCTCAGCACAACAGCTAGTTAGTTACTATAGTTACTCATATTACTACATTTAGTGAGTTAAATGAATATGTATGTTTTATATTTTTACTACTTTATTTACAACAAACGTCAGAAACAGCCTTTGGGTAAAGCTGCAGCTGGAAAATACTGCAACATCACTCCTGCACATCCAGACATTCCTGTCTGTGTCAAACATTCTCATCACCTGGGAGGAATTGTTCAAACCTCATAAGTAAATGCGTTGAACTGAAAACAAATCCCAGCCAGTTTCAGGCGCGTCCTTGTGCGCTTTGTTTTTGGGTTAAACCCGTTCCAGGTGCTCAGGGGTGCAGCTCTGAAAACGGCACGAAGGAGAAATGTGCATTCCTGTGATCTTGAGCACCAGCACGCAGTCCAGCTGAGACGACTTTAAAGAGGCGCTGCAGCATATCTGCATCTGCGGTTATAAACTCCGACGATGGTTTGAACGCTTTATTGTTGCGCTGCGCGCACATGAACGCGCAAACCTGTTCTTGGATCCATCTGAATAATGGAACTCCGCCTCCTCCTGAGCAGTTTCAGACGTCTGAGAGCGCAAATCAGATCAAACTTCATGATTAAGACGCTCATCAACAGGAAACATCGTGAGCTTCAAGTACTTTTCTGCTGCTGTCTGACACAGCAGCCTGGTTTTCACTTGAAACATCTTTAAAACAGAACAGCTATACGTGACACCCGACACCGTGTAAAAATGGCTGGAGCTGTGGAGGCCCGTGAAAACATCCAGAGTGGGTTCAAACTCCAGATCAGCTCCAACTGCTGCACCGCAGCAGGCCTGGGCGCACGTTACCTACAATAAACACACACTAACACACAGATGTGTGTGTTCGTGTGATATAATCGCCGCGTGAAGAAGTTTGGGGATTGTCATTGAAACTACAGTTGTACCCTTGGGACAAGAAAAGCTCATCTGCCGCCGGACCGAGGAGCAGGGAAACGCTCACCGTCTGAGTAGAAAGTTGATGTTAAGGTTTCATGCTGAGATAAAAACTCCACATACCACCGGCCGCTCCTAGGAGACCAGTCCACAGCAGCAGCAGCTCCGCCAGCAGACCACCCATTCCCAGTCCTCTACGTTTTAAATCCAGAGCTCCCATAACTCCCAGTCCATGTTCGGCCGTTCCTCCTTAGGTCGGAAACAGGTCACTCTTCCCTGCAAACATAGGTTCTACTGCTCAGGTACCGTGGCTGGTTCCGCGCTGTGACTCCGACTCTATGTTTTCTTTATTCCCCCGATTCAGCGCGCGCGCTTCTTTATACTTTGGACTTTCGGGAGCGCGCACAGACAGCAAGCAGGCCGCGGTGGGTTGACGACGTCACTACGAACTAAAATACTTTACGTTCTCTCTCTCTCTCTCTCTCTCTCTCTCTCTCTCTCTCTCACACACACACACACACACACACACACACACACACACACACACACGATATAATGTGTGTGATTTTTAAATCATTTGTACTAAAACGACCTGTTGCGGGTTGAAGAAAGACCACCAGCCCCAATCACTCCCTGTGCCCAGAATATCCCACTTGCAACTTCTGAGTTGAGTTCTGTTGGGACTTGGAAAAAATGAGCTAATACCTGATGCTGGTTCCAGCACATTTCCTGCATGTTTTAGATCATGAACGCAGCTGATGTGTTTAATTATCACTCCTGTAGACACTAACCAAGTCTGAGTAGACGTTTCGGGCTGTTAGATTAAGGGGCTAGAAATAGTGATGCACTGATATGAAATATTAGAGCCGATACTGATATCCGATACTAAGATCACTGTTATGGCTGATAATATTTTCCAATATCGATAAACTGACATTAATACTTCTAAAATCAGCAGATTTTGTACTGAATAAAAATTGTTAAAGCTGAATTTACGTTATGTACACACACATTTATGGTTCTGAGATGATTTCATTTACTGTTCACATGACTAAACAATTACACATCACCCCCTCACCTTCTGAAACAGGCAAACAAATGGAGTAGAGATGGAAAAAATATTGGTTGTTAATATCGGCCCGGTTTTATTTATCGAACGGTACCGATACGTAAAAAAATTCCTAACATCGGCCGATACCGATAGTGAAGCAGATATATTGTCCATCCTTATTTAAAAGGACGCAGAGTGAGGAGTTAGATTTTAATTTTTGGGGGGGGGGGGGGGGGGGCCTAAAAGCAAGCAACAACTGCCTAGTCTCCATTTAATGAATCCTACAGCTTAAGTACACACCAACACTGACTGGATATTATAGTTTGTGTCAACAGGCTTTTGTTAGCTGTGTTGTGTGTTTTGATGGTTAACAGGGAAGTGCATATGGGAGAGAAAAGCAACGTCTTGAAATAAAAACCCAGAAACCCCGGCAGCTTATAACTGGTGTATGTTGGTTTGCTGGCCGGATCATTTATCATGTAATTGGTGATCAGCTGAGGTGTTTGAACCGTTTCTACAGGTGTTCCCTTCCTCCTCTCCTTCTGCAGAGCAGCTGACCTTCAGGGCCAACGAGCAAAGCTCAGTTCATTCTTGGTCTTTATTATTTTCTTTGCAAAGTAAAAATACTTTGAAAGTGCATTAGTACAATATTGAGTTGGCACATGACAGGTGTCCCCTTGACATCCTGTAAACACCGATCCATCTTCTATAAAGTCCATCGGTGTTTTTTCACAATCATGAAAACAGGTGTGGACTGCTCCAGTGACTACAAGCTCACATCATCCCAGACGTTTACATTTAGTCACAACAGACATCAAGGCTTAAGAAAGGCATTGCTTCCAGTTTCACATGAAAACAATATTTTTGCATACGTTATTAATCTGAAACACAAAAACAGAACAAGTTAAGACTTTGTACCCTCTGAGCATTCAGTCCACCCACCACACTCATACTGGCTTTATGTTTCCTTTTGGCTTCATCAGAACAGAATGTGCTTCAGCAGAAGGCTGGGTGAGTTCAAACCAACGAGAACTCAACGGAGGAACATCACGAGAAAGCAAACGTAAGTGTGAATGAGGCGAGCACCACCGCTGGGAGCTCTGTGGCATCAGGACGCCCAACGCTCCTGGACTCTGTTCTAAAAACAAAAACAATCCTTGGTCTTTGTGGAAACTCATTCAAATATGGAAAATAAGAGAAAACTCAGGAAATGCGTAGTGTTTTACACAAACGCCATAAAATACATCACAAACTAAAAATTAACGTAAAAACAGGGAATCTCCACTTAAGTTCATGAACATGGAAATGAATTTGTTTCCTCGTGGAAAAGGAAACAGGAACACTGCTGCAACGTCATCAGCAAAATGGAATGTTTGTGGAAGACGGCAGAATTCCAGTGAAATGTTGGACTCGGAAACATTCGCATCCTGGGAATAACCTGACTTTATCCCACTGGAGTCGGTCTCACCCAAACAAAAGCTAGCGCTGCACTCTGGAAGACGTTTAAGCTAACACCGACCCTGGTTGTCATGTTTCAGCTGAGATCGAAAACATCTGGATGGTTTCTCGTTTAGCAAAACCGGACTTGTACACAAACTCCACCAGCCAATTCTCCAACAACGAAGTTTAGATTTCCAGTTCGGAAACGCAGAATGAAAAGTTTTTGTCATGAAGACTTCTGAAAGACTGGTGGGTTCCAATTATTTTGGTGGAAATGAAAGGTTGTTCTGGTGTCGAGCAGAGCAGCAGCGTTCCGCCTGCAGAACCACGGATCAGGAGGAGCCTGAACCCGTAATAACAAAGGTAGAAAAGGTCAGTAGATGACCTTAATAACACATGTTCAAAGCTTTTTGGTACGCTTCAGCCTGGACCGCATCCTCCTGCTCCAGATTAACTTTATAACATGAGCAACCAGACCTAGTTCCTCATAATCTGAGATTATGGACCATTTCACCAGACTAAACCCAGAAGGACAGGGTTTAATAACGGACCACTGATGTGGAGGAATGTTTAGCGGTCTGAAGTCACGGCTAATGGTTGGAACAGCAGAGGGAGACATGGCCGCTGACGCAGAGAGACGTTGGTGGCCATGTTGCTCTTTTCACAGTGCTCTGGGTGGGGCTTGTTGCCATGGGGACAGTTTCCTTATTAGTAAGTACACTTGAAGAGGGGCATACTGCTTCACCAGTCAGGGACACGGTCGTCAAGGTGATCGTCGTCTCTACTAAATACTGAGACATCGGTCCAATTCAGCTAATCAGCTTTATAACCCTAACCACGTCAGCTCCTATGTGCATCATCCTGATGTAAAAACAAACAACAACAATACTGAGGTAATGACTTGTGCTTTGGAAGCATGTCGTTATTGCTACCAAAAAAAAAAAAAGACGGAGAAAGTTCCGTGGTTTGATAGAGCAGGCCGGTGTTGTTCCAGCTTACGGTTCACTGAGACAGGTCAGATTAGTGATCCGAGTCCTCAGGTGCATCCCTCCCGTGTGTCCCTCTCGTCCACTCTACAGTCTCTGGTACCAGGTTCAACAAGCTCCACGCCCCCGTCCGACTCACACCCCAGAGTCAACGTACATGCCGTTGATCAGGTAGTCGACCTGGGTGTAGTCCTTTCTCCTGTAGCTCTCGTACGCCTGTGTGACAAACACAGCCACCGTAACCAAGAAGAACAGCAGTCCAAACAGCAGGACGGCCACTAAAGATGCTGTGTCCACTAGCTGCCTGGTTAGAGCACCCCCTGCCGCCTCCACCATAGAAACCCTTGTTGCTGAAGACGAAGGCGTCTTGTGACTGGTAGAGGAAGAGTTCCTTAGAAAAACTGTTGCTGTGTTCAGCGGTGTGGTCTGCATGGCTGGAGTACTCGGCGCTGACGTGACACCCAGAGACGGGGACGTTTTTGTGTTAGCGGTAGCTTTTAAAGTTGTTGGCGGGTGTGGGAGCTCTTCTGTTGTCGTGGTGTGAGTGGATGCAGTTTCTGTTGGGTTGGCAGACTGGGGGGAGTTTGTGACCATAGAAATCCCAGCTGTGGTGAATGTGTGTGTGCTGGTGACAGGTGGTACAGTGGCTGACTGAGAAGGGCTCATACTGAGTCCACTATGAGTTAAAGCAGTGGGCAAAGCCATGGTGGTAGGACGAGGCAGAGCAGCAGCTGACGGAGGCTGGTGGCCGGTTGGTAGCTGCTGCTGAAGAGCTGATGATGTTGTAAACATCCCTTCAGTTGGGCTGAGGGAAGATGTCGTCCCTGTTGTGTGGTTCAGGTCTGAAGTGGTGTTTGAATCTACTAGAAGTTCTCCTTCATTTTTGTTAGCTTCTGGAAGGACTGAGGAATGGTTAGTAGGTGCAGCATTAAAGCCTGGAGAAGAGCTTTGGTGTTGTGTGCTTGTGACATCACTGGAAATGGTCTCAGGGGGCTCCTCCGCTGTTGAAATCCGTCCGGCAGAGTTATTACCTGCAAAGCAGCAACAATACTTTCAGTTAAAGGTTGGCTCAGCTTTACGGAAAAAATATGTTCAGGCTACTTTTAAAAATACACAATCTAAAGGCTCATAGCTGAGAACGCACGATTCATGTACACAGAGGGTTTAGTGGGGAGGTTTGAGGGGTGGGATAAGATCCAGTCATTGAGAACTGGACATGCACAACAGTTGAATGAGGTTTTTCCAGGATTGCATGCTTCAGAGGTGATTAAACTTGTTAATTTGTTTACTAAATGTTTAATACATTGTTACGCTCTGGCACGTGCAACATTTGGTTATATTTTAGTTATTTAGTCCCAACGTTGGCTGAGCTGTTCAGCTACTTCAGTATAAACTAGGCCTGTAATTAATGATGACTATATTCAACAAAATCACAAACTTCTTCTGTTAGTGGATTAGTCATGATAAAACACTGCAGTGTGATTGGGTTGTCACGGTGTGAAAATGTAACCTCACGGTTATTGTGACCAAAATTACCACGGTTTTCGGTATTATCACGGTATTTTTTTTAAACGTGCTACATTTTCACACAATTAAATAAACCCTGTATGTCAGGAAATATTGTCCTCAGTTTGTGTCTAAATTTTGCCTAAAATGTGTTATTTTGTAATTATGTTGTTTATTTGTTTACATTTTTTTCCCTTTAGTCTTTAAAATACCAATATTTGCCCATAACCCGTATTTTTTGTCTGTTTGATGTCATCATTTAAAAATATTAGATCAGATGATACTCAGTACTCAAGTAGCCTTCTAATCAGATACTTTTTTTACCCTTACTTGAGTAATAAACCCTATATCAGGAAAATATTGTCCTCGGTTTGTGTCCTTCCAGTGAGATTTGCAGATGTGGGAAAATGTCATCAGGCAGTAATCATTGTTAAATTCATAATTATTCTCAGAGAGAGACCAACTCTTATCTGCCCCTGGGAGCCCCATAATGCTTATCGTCATTTCATCATCAGAATGATGCTGTTGGGCGATCAATGAGTTTTTACACTATATTGTAGCTCACACTTACATCCAGAGGTGCAGTTCTCTTGTGCGGTGATGAAATGGACCCGGGTGCTCACAGGTGCCGATTCCCCAGTAGAAATAAGAAGTGGGATGCTGACGATGAGCAGCAGGAGGCAGAAGAGGTGAGCAAGACCCGAGTCTTTCAGCCGGAGCTCTGAAAAACACAGGACCATGGTGGCCTGTGAGGGGGACAGAAAAACGAGGCTCACACGCAGCAAACAGCTTTAAAACACAGACTGTTTTTGTGATAGCCTTCAAAGCTCATCGTGGTTCTTTATCCAGAGGAATCAGACGAACAGGAACCAGTCTGTAGGGACTGATGTGGATCTGTCAGCGACCCACCCACAAAGTAAACTGTGCCTCGACAAGCCAGAGTCCACCCATAAAACAGTCAAACCTTTGTTCCGACAGCTCACACAAGAAAACAAGCTAGGCTAGACTTAGCTAAACAACAGCTTGTGCGTACCTCCTGTTGGCGCGTAGGCATAAACACAGCTAAAATCCGCCCCACGGCCATAATAATAAAATAAATATCGGTGAATGAGCTAACTTTCACGTCTGGGTATCAGCGAACATGCTCCCTGTTACTAATAATAGTGAGTTATTTGCTCGTGTCAATAATATAAGGAATGACAAGTGGACTTACCAGCGACATGCTAACACACCCAGAACTCCCAAAAGAGAACTCCTGCTGGAGCAGCCGGAAACAGCTGGTGCACTCTTAAAATGCGTCCCCATGTCCGTCAGACTGTGCGTCAGACATCTATATTGATATCAAAGTCCATACATAAAAACACACTGGTTTTTGTTGATATATGTTCTATTTGTTTTTACAAATTCTATACTTTTTTGTCGGCTTTGCTTATTTTAATACTTATATTTAATTTGGTGTTCTATGGACACATTTTTTTGATTGATTCATCATCATTTTTTCATTTGATTGATTTGATTGGTTCCGTGTCGTTCAGTGTCATCGTGCCGCCATCTTGGTGAGTGCTATGAGGTGTCTGTAGTTACTTTTTTGATAACTTTAATTTTAACAAAGGCACTTTTTCTTTAATAACATGACACGATAACGTAAAGATGTAGCATATAAACAAAACGAAGTACAATGTTTAATAATAAAATACAATAAAAACAAAAGAGGGTACTAAAAGTGCAATACAAAAAAATATTAATGTAGCTACCTTTTAGACATTGTGGCTTTTGGGCGGTTCTAGTTTAATAAAAAATCAAACATAATGCGTGATAACTTCCCCAGTTATATAATAGTATTTATTTAATTACCTTTTTAAATATTCATGTTCTTTCTAAGATGTAGAAGTAAGATCTATTACAGGGTTTCATGAAGCATTGCTCTCTGGTGGCCGAAAAAATTGTTACATTTTTATTTTGCTTATCAAAGGTCAGTAAGTGGAAAAGTTAAAGAGCATCGTCCTCTGGTGGCCCACTCAGGCCTTACATGTAACAATAAAAATGGCACCGTTCAAAACGTATTGTTTGGTCCTCAGGGCTGCTTAGAGAAAACATAAATAGAACTATACACAATAATCATTTCAGAAAGCTTTTGTCTTCCCCTGAAAACATTTTTAAATTAAGTTATTGGTCAAACCTGTTTGGTCAGACTTAGAAATGTGTCTTTAGTCTGTATTTCAAGGCCTTAGAAATAATTTTTAACCCATTAAATAGTCTTTATTTACTTCAAATAAGTGACTAGAGAAGTTATTAAGTTATGTGGAGTTTATTAGTCAAATACTTTTTACTTTTTGAGACTGCAATCTTATGGCTGGTGGAAATGTACATTTAAGTTGAATGACAACTGTCAAAAACCACAAAATAAGGAAAATGAAGACATTTAATGACAAACTTCCAGGTTTAGCCCCATTAGCATAGCTAGCTTTTTGTTTTGGTGTGTGGTGAAAATTTGAGTCTCTGCAATGTTTTATTTTGGGTCATAACATTTTGAAAATGTCACCAAATCCTGGTTAATACTTTGGAATTCTCGTTTTGGTTCTTTTTCCCCCAAATGCATTTATTAACAGTGTTTGTTAGGGGGAAAAAACCTTCAAGCAAGTTACATTTTGAGGAAATGTTTTTCTCACAAGCATGACCCCTTTCTACAGTACGTACAGTCAGGGAAGGATCTACTGGCATTGCTACCCCTGCTGCCACCCCAGCTGGCAGCTATAAATTCAAGAAAAATCCATGTTTTTCAACCCTCGGGCTCATAAAGACCTATTTGCACTCTGCTTTGACAGAGAAAAGACTATCAAGCTAGGCTGCGTAGCGTCCAGCAATGGTCAGTTTGGGTACAGTCTGACCTTTTACCATCTATTCAACATCTGGTCAGAGAGGAGACACAATATATGTGTTCCCTTTAAATGAGCCATCACAACAGCTGGGATTTAGACTCTGCAAGTCTGAATCATAAACAATTACTTTCTTTCCCAAGGTCTCATCTGTTTGCCTCCAGAAGAAAGAAGATCCAGCTCGAATTAATTGCTAAATTCAAGAACGATTTAATAACTTCTTCTATGACTTATAATCTAGATAATCATTAAATAAATATTTGTTGATTACTACTTATAATAATTATAGTATAATGAAATGCTTCATTAATCTGTGCTCACTGAATGGATGTTACAGTATGTTTGTCTAATAGAACCTGCAATGTGTTCACCATGTTTTGACGACAAGGTCCTCACACCTGCTCCACATAATAACAAGTACAGCTAAGTTAAATACAGTACACATTGCTAACCTTTTACCCAGATCAGAGCCTCCATATCAAAGAGGGTTTGTTTCTGAGTTGTCTTGGTAACATCTCTAAAACCTGTCAGCCTCTGATTGGCTGTGAAAATAATAACATCAATTCTTTAAAACCAAATCGCTTTGAGTAATTTGCGAGTTCTAGAGAAAACTTCAGACCGGCCATCTTTAGCATATCTCTTTAACTATCAAAGATTTTGACACGCCATCAAAACCTTTTTGCACCTGCTCTCATGACTCCCTGTCCTTCACCCTCCTCTGCCTCTTCATTCAGCCTTTATGCAGCACACCTTGTTCCCTCACCAAGCTCCTTACAAGCTCTGTTTCCCGGGCAACCACAATCAGCTTCATCCACTTCACCTGCTCCTGACTCATCAGCTCATCACTCACACCTGCGTCCCCTCTTACAAAAGAACCAGCTATCCAGTCATCCAGTGCCAGATTATTGAAAGCTCACGCAAGTAAATGTTCCAGCTATTCACCCTGCCTGATCTCAGCCTCCGGACCTCGTTTTCGCTCCTGACTCCTGCCTTGAACTCTGCCTGCCACCACGACCTTCGCCTGTCCTGTACTTTGTCTCCAGCCTCGCCCACCTCTGGTAACTCCACAAAAAATAAAAGACTTTTTATCTACTTTTACTGTGTTTGGCGTCTTCACGGGTCTTCTGAGTTCTGTTCGTGACAGAATAATCTGGCCAAAAGTCTGACCCGACGTCGACACAGTCCTTGGGAGGTTTTTTTCCTCTCTTTCTTTTTATCTAACCTGTTATGGATCCAGCAGAATCCTGGACTACACAACAACTCTCCTCTACAGATACTGTGGAGACCCAGAGACTTGCCGGACTTATATTGAAGCCTGCACTCGTTACTTGTACCTGGCTTCCTGGGATCATGAAAAAGTCTCTTTCATGATATCGAATCTGGGTGATAACGCCCTGGTGTGGGCTATGGACTATATCTCTGTGCGTCAGTCCGGATCTGTGTCCTTCTGGGAGTTTGCCAGCCATCTGCAGGAGACCTTTGGCCGTTGCTCATCTCCTGTTCATGCCTCCGACTCCACATCCCCAGGACATCAAGTCGCCTCATCCATATCTACTCTGTCTGTCCTGAGTCATCATTACTCCCCTGCTCCCATCAGATCCGGTTTCCTCTCCTCTCCCCCTGTTCCTGTAGACGTCGTCTCAACCTCCACCCGACGACGACGCTGGAACCGTCGCCAACAACCTCCGTCTAAGCACCACCCACTCGCCCATCATCCAGTTCCGTCGGTAGTCCCAGAGGACGCTCCACATACTGTCCCGGCGGTGGCCTTGGAGGTTGCACCGCATCCTGGTCCCGGAGGACGTGCCGCATCCTGCTCCCGCGGTGGTCCCGGAGGACGCGCCGCATCCTTCTCCCGCGGTGGTCCCGGAGGTCGTGGCGCATCCTGCTCCCACGGTGGTCCCGGAGATCGCACCGCATCCGGTCCAGCCTGTCCAAGAGGCTCCGGTCCAGCCCATCCATGAGGTTCCGGTCCAGCCTGCAGAGTCTTCATCCCCTTAGTCTCCAGAGTTTCCAGAGTCCCCTCTTAGTCTTCGTCCTCCAGCGTCTCCTATCCCCAGACTCCCGCAGTCCCAGCTCCTGGTTCCCCGTCACTGGCCCCCCAGACACTTCTGGCCCTCCTTCCTTGTCCCCCTCCTCCCGCCCTGCTCTGGTTTCCTGTGGGCGTCTTGTATCCGCCCTTGGGGGGGGGGGGGGGGGGGGGGGGGGGGGTTCTGTCATGACTCCCTATCCTTCACCGAGCTCCTCTGCCTCTTCATTCAGCCTTTATGCAGCACACCTTGTTCCCTCACCAAGCTCCTTACAAGCCCTGTTTCCCGGGCAACCACAACCAGCTTCATCCACTTCACCTGCTCCTGACTCCTCAGCTCATCACTCACACCTGCTTCCCCTGCTACAAAAGAACCAGCCATCCAGTCATCCAGTGCCAGATTATTGAAAGCTCACGCAAGTAAATCTTCCAGCCATTCACCCTGCCTGATCTCAGCCTCCGGACCTCGTTTTCGCTCCTGACTCCTGCCTTGAACTCTGCCTGCCACCACGACATTCGCCTGTCCTCTACTTTGTCTCCAGCCCCACCCACCTCTGGTAACTCCACAAAAAAATAAAAGACTTTTTATCTACTTTTACTGTGTTTGGTGTCTTCACAGGTCTTCTGAGTTCTTTTCGTGACACCTGCAAAGCTGATGAGCAAACAGTTCCAGCAGAACAAAGCTGATATTGTTCAACTCCTTAAGAGTTACTCCTGAGACGCAAGCTGATTCCAACCTGTGCTGCCTGGTGATATCTTTTGGACCGGAGAAGTCTGTGCTGCTTGTGGTCAATCTACCGGACCTGGGTGCCCCATGGTCATCCGACCTCTGTGATCTCCAGATCCGTGACGAGGGTCATCAAAGGGGTGAGGTAGAACACAGGACATTGCGTCAGAATGTGCTTCTGAAGACAACCTTCTAGTTAGAGCAAACCAAATTCTTTTTCATCCAAAGACGCCGCTTTCCGAGATTGGGAAGTTATTTTGAAGAGTTACTTTTCATTATATACACGCAAGTAGGCGGGGTACACCCTGGACAGAGAGCCAGTCCATCGCAGGTGTACTATATATATATATATATATATATATATATATATATATATATATATATATATATATATATATATATAATGTATATATAATTCACAGCACAATATCATAATTTATGCATCAAATAATACAACCACAAACACTGTTGGATCTTTATTATTATTACTTACTTTTCTGTTATTTATTAATGTACCATTTTATACATTTAGTTACTTATTCCATCTTATTCACATGAAGGTGTCATATTCTAGCTACTCACACACTACTCACACACACATCTATGGGTGCACTAAGGTTTGTCTCATGGAACGTACATGGAGCTGGCTCTAGAGAGAAAAGATTAAAGTGCAAGCAGACGTAATATTATTACAAGAGACTCATAGATCTGCCACATCTGCAGATGAACTTAAAACACCTGAGTTTCCCAGCATGTTCTCTGCCTGCTATAACTCTAGGCAAAGAGGTGTAGCTATTTTAATACACAAAAACATCAATTTCACAGTACTGGACACAGTCTCTGATCCAGACGGTAGATTTATAATGTTAAAAATATCTGTACAGAACCAAAGCTTATGTATTGTCAGCATATACTGTCCAAATATTGACGACCCTTCATTCTTTCATAATTTTTTTCTCTGTACTCTCTGAACTCTTGGACTGTCCATATACTTGGAGGCGATTTTAATTTTTGGATGAACTCTTTAACAGACAGGCTCAGTACAGCTGGGACTCAGTGCAATTGGCAATCCACTAACATAGTTAAATAATACATGAGTGATTATGGGCTTTGTGATGCATGGCGATCTCTTCATCCAGCTGTCAGCGACCATGCTCCAGTTTCTTTAACTCTGGTAAACAAGAAGGCAATCCCACCAAGCAAAAACTGGAGGTTTAATACATCACTGCTTAAAGACTAAGATTTTATAGAGTTTTTTAGAAAGGAGTGGGCTTTATTCAAATGTGCGTTAAATGGAAGAACATCAAGATGTGATTGACTTTAGCCATGTTAATACAGTTGATTCAGCCCCTACCCTCTCATTTCATTTGGGAAAGACCCAGAGGTGAATTCCCCTGCCGCGCCCCTCCCCTTCCTCTTCTTCATACATGCATGGAGCACTTGAACCCTCTCAGTCAGCAAGGGCGCCTGCAGCTGCAGGGGGCGCCAACTTGCTGTTTTCAATCCAGACACTGTCATATGACAGATAATAGAAAACCTCGGTGCGGCGCAGATTTCTTTTTTTATTTTTACTCAGCGCTTGTGCACCCCTTTGTGTCATGAAAAAATGCCACCCTGGGCAAGTGCCCTGTCTGCCCGTGCCTAAAACTGCTACTGAGAACCATGCAGGAAGGTTCCTCCTACTGAAGCGAGTGTTTTCCAAACCCTGTCTCTCAGAGAGACTTGTCTCTTAGAAAATGTTCTGTGATTATGAAACTTGGGCTGAATAGTGCTTGTTCCTGTCTCCAATGTGGCGACGCATCCAGGAGCCGTCTGAGGAGAAGCCCAGAATCTCACATCCTCTTCAGCTCAGAAAGCGCCTATATGATTACGCACAAGCGTGACCCATCAACCCAGTCTCACAGTAAGACTGGGTTGGAACTGTTCAGGTTGACGCAGACAATCTTTACATTTAGAATTGGCATACATATATAAAATTAATTCAGTAAAATATAAAGCATTTTATTTAAATATCCATTCATTATTTTACAAGCACAGAGAGCCGCGGGTTGCCGACCCCTGGTATAGCCTATAAAATGGCATGTTTTCTCCAGGACCAGAGAGGACACAAACTCAATACATCTCTTTTATTGTGAGGTAATAATTTCTCAGAGTTTTGCGGTTGCGGGCGGTAATGGTCAGAAATTCAGCGGGAGCGGGCAGGAGCGGGATATTTAATAAAGATAAGAAAGTGACACAACATGAAAATGTACTCTGTTGTGAACACAGATGACTTAATGAGGCGAGGAGGAAGCTCCCTCTTGCTGAGGAGCAGACAGACCTCCAGTCTGAGGCGGAAGTCATTGAACGGCCTCAAAGAAGAATTAAGTAAGAATTTTGTGAACTTTCCATTCCTCCACCTCTTGGGCCTGTGTTGAATTTGCACTCACTAACTTAAAATAAATGTTTAATTCAGAATACATTTTGTATTGTGTGTTCATTTCCAAAGGCCAAGTAGATATGTCCAGGACCAGGCCTCATCAGAGGATGAAGCCCAGACCTCTAGAAGAGGGCTTCCCCCACCTCCAGCCATCCCCCCGGTGAGGAGAAGGTTCATCCTCCCCAATAACCTGTACCTCTGCCTGACCTGACCAATTACCAGGTAATGGAAATCTCAACAAATACCACAGTAACATGTTGGGTTTGAGTGTAGCTGATCATGTAAGTGTGGTGTTTCAAATGTGACGTTAGGAAATTTACAAAGGTTAATGAGGCAGTTACATGAAGAAAAACACTTCCGGAGCCATTACATCACTGTTGAGGTCAATAATTGCATTTTGTAAACTGTTGTTCTTCTTCCTCTCCCTCTTCTACAAACTCTTCCAGCATGTCATGACCCTGGGGACATCATTGCGGCAGGCCATTGACCTGCAGGGTCACCAGTGAACCCAGGGGGTTCCAGTTCCAACTCCCTCTTCATCTGGTGGGATGATGAAGGAGGAACCGGCTCTCCAGGTGCCTAGAGTTTGCCCTAACTCCTCTCCAGGGCAGTGGCAGTAGAGGGATGACACGACATGAAAGGTTATTATGGTTTACACTCACCCAGTCCTCACATGCCAGTTACAGTATACGAACACACATGATCCACACATACATACTAATATAAGATGGTTTATAAAGTTAAACACACACAAACACACTCACACGCACACACACACACACACACGTAAATGCAAAAAAAATGCTTAAACTATGTTGTTTCTTTGTGTCTGAAATGCTTTTCAGCTCTCCTGCATGAAGTCCTGGTGAAACAGGAAATAATCCTTCAGCAGCAGCGCGGCCTCACCAAAATGGTGCAGGACCTTTTTGTTGCTGTTGCTGCTCTTCAGGGCCTGACCACAGGGGGAAGTGTGGAGACCAGGCAGCACAGCATCTTCCAATTGGCAGATGTTCAGGCCCTGATGGCCCTGGAGAGGGAGCTTGGAATCAGTCCAACATTGGCCCATGAATTGGTGAGCTTTTTTCTGTTCTTTACAACAAAGTTTTGGACAATGCATTTTGGCATGCACATCCAATTTATGTGTTGTTCAATATCTTAAAGTGGTAGATATGCCAAAGGAGTTAAAGGACTGCTTGTGCAGCCAACGAGCTCCACCCAATTATTTGCGCCCCCCACGTTTCAGGTCTCTGTCCTTCATCAGGCAACCACGAAACGCCAAATAAATAAATAGTGGAGCACAATGGCTATCCAGGCTTTTCTTTAAGTTTGTATAATATTTATTTGAAAATTCAATGAAAATCAATCTTTGTTTGTTTGAAAAATTAATGAAGATCAATTTTTCTAATTTTAGGTTTCAACACTTGGCCTTGCGGGGGGGTCCACAGTAAAGGACACGGTGTGGCGGGTCCTCAAAGGGGCCATGACTAGGGCTGTCGCGGTGATTCAGGGTGGCTTAATATTGCGGTGTGCGATATTATTGCAGCATTTTTTTTATTGCATTACTATCTAAACATAATGCTTACACATTTAAAAAAGGTTAAAAATTGCCGTGCCTTCTTTTATAACACTTTACTGAATGCAGATCAAAGGGCAGTAACAACACAGATCGCAGTAACGTTTGTTTCTCCGACAGTCAGAGTCCGACTGAACTTAAAAACAACAAAATTCAGGAGAAGGTCAAACTTTTAAATGCAAATTTGGCTGCAGCATCTAACAAATAAGAAACAAGTCCCCATTTTGTTCAGTTGTTTAAAATCAAGCATAAAAAATTACATGTACCGCCCGGGCGCGGGGCACTATCATTTCACTTTCACTTTCACACACACGAATGACGGTGATTTATAGCTCGGTCACGTTCTTGTTACCCACAAGGAAAACCAGCATGTTAACCATATACGGTTTGAAAGAGGATCTGAGAGGGGTGGCAACATTTCCAGCAACACTGAAACCCCTCTCGGATGGTGCGCTCGTTGCACTAACACACACGTACTTGCGTGCGACTGGCGAGCAAAGGGAATCTCTCCGGGTTGTTGCTCCACCATGTCAGGGGGGTTTCTTTAGGGTGGATGCATTCCTCCTGCAGGTAGCGAGTGAGCTCCAGCTCAGCTCAAACTCTCTTCGGGACGGTTGCAGAAGCAGTGCTTGTCCGGGACTTCAGCAGGTCTCCGAGCGTTTATTTATTTATTTATTTGCCGCTGGTGGCAGCTCTGTCTCGGCCAAGGACTCTGGCTGCGCAGCAGCTGACGTACTGAAAACCAAAGTGCTCCCAAAGGAGCGAAGTAACGTTTCGTTTTGATACCAGTGCAGCCATCCTTCTCAACATGCATCATTGAGTTGAATCACGTTCAGTAATCGCGGTGGCCCATGATGCAGTGCGGTGGGTTTCTTCATATTGCAATATTTCATTTTTGCGGTTACCGTGACAGCCCTAGCCACGACTGATGCCCTCACCAAGGGAATTACTTGGCGAGGGCAAAATGGGAAGGTGGCCTTTGAGAGGCTCCACCTAAAAGGCATTGTAACTGGTAAGCTTAATCACAACAGTAACACGACTGTTCTATCACACAGCTGATAAAATCATAGTTTAGGATAAAATTATTAGCCACCCATGACTATCACATTTCTTTTCAAAGTCAAAATACTTATAGTCTTAACAACTTGTTTGCAAAATGGCACGCAGTGCGCCTGTGAATGTCACAAGCCTCGAAATTGTAACGCCACGCAATCACTGGCTTCAAGACAGCTATTGCCACTTTGCCCACAATGTGACGCGTTCTTCAGGGTCAACTCTCGCTCGTGAAATTCTTGTTTGGTTTTAGTGTCAGGAAAGAACTGCTGGTTTGTGTTTGGTAAAGTAAACTGTGGCAGTGTAAGTACTAAGTGACTATGATGATTTAATGTTGTAACTTTGGCTGTCACTGTAACTCCCTCCAAGTTGAAAACGGACACAAGGCGTTCTTGAATTTTGACTGGCATTTATTGCACACAGGTGCCACCAACGGTGCCGTGAGAACTGTACAAATGACATAGAATAATCAATTTCCACAATAAATCGTTCTCATAGAGAATAAACAATGAAACACTAATACACAAGATAAAACACTCACAATTTACATTTACAAATTACCCGTGACCACCATAGACTCGACAGTTCTGTCACAAACAAACATCTTATTTTCCCATCACGACATAAACACACACATTGCATACCTCATTGGCAGGGGTTAATAAAAAAACACATCTTGCAGTGTCACTCCTTTCCACAGCTGGAAAACATCGTTGCATGCGTCTGCATAGCTCTACCAACGAATGATAGCGGTTAGCATGCTGCCGCCTATTAAGTGTGGCGTGCAACTGAAAATATTGTCAACCCCGAAACAACAAACTAAACATTGGTTCCACCCTGGAAATATTCTGTAAACCATTTAAATGTGTGCTTTTAAACCCCATAACGTATACATTATATTAAAAATAAAGTATTCTTAGCTTATTTATCGTAACTTGAACCATAAATTATCTCAAAACTGCATGACTGTGGCTGACGGCAGCCACAGTCACTTTCAACCCCAGATGACGAGATACATCCATTAACTAATGCAAAACTGACTTTTTAACTAGCCAGTTACGTAGCCCACCACAGGTCTCTTTTGCATGGACTGTTGCGTCGTCCTTTTTTAAGTCTTACTCCATGTGTATGCCTTTATTTTCAGCTGCAGTGAGAAGGAATCCGGTCCGTGTGGCGTCTACGGAGGCAGAAATTATAAATACAATTAAAAAATGGTTCTACTGGGCCGGGAATAGGGACGGAGGGCGCAAAAGGAGATTGCCCGCCCAACCAACCCCTCAACCAGCCCAGGACTCAGTCCAGGACTGACTTAAAAAAAATTAATTAAAATTTTACTCTTGTTTGGTTTTATGTTTATGCACCTCGTACACACAGTAACCTAGGCTATTTCACAAGGCTATAACTGAGGCACAAAATCTGAATCTTCTGTAGGACATTTTATAGTCTATTAAAATGTTAAATTAAATTTAGCATAAGGTTCAGAATAAAATACAATCTTTTGGTAAACGTTTGGCTAATTATGGATAAGTTATGGCTCATATTTGGCTTTATTATGGGATTTTGGGATGGTTATGGCTATGCGTTGGAAAGCCACATTTTATTTTGGGTAATCTTTTGGCAAACTTATGGTTACTCTTTAATATGCTTTGGCCATTTTGGGGTGTTTTGGGGTTATTTTGGTATAGTTAGGGTTGTGCTTTGGAATTCCACAGTTTATTTTGGAAAAATTCTGGCAACCTTTTGACAATCCATAATTCTATTTTGGCGTGCCTAATTTGGGCCATATTTGGCCCATCATTCCATCCAAAAGAGTACCAAGACTGGCTTGCCAAACTAGTGCCAACAACAATTTGCTATCTGGGAATCTTGTTGATTGGCAGATCCCACCCAGATCAGAGCGTTAAAGTCACCAGCAGCCACAGTCATGACCTCCTGCTCCAGAAATGTGACACTTTGACAGGGGTGAACCGAGGACGCGTGCCGTGCTCAACGAGCCAATTAAGTCCGGGGGGGCAGAACCGCACGAGCCTGTACGCGCGCGCTCACAGGCGCTGGAAAAGTGAAAGTGGTCGACAGCGTCACTCAGAGCTCCTGCGGCTGAAGCTGAGAGTAGGCCTGTCCGACTGTCCCTGTCCTCATGTCTCTGCTGCCCACCGCCTCACGTCTGTTCAAGAGCGCCCTGAAGACCCGACTGGTTCCGGTGGCCAATGTGACGTTCAAACCGGCCAAAGAGGTCCTCTCTGCAGGGGTAAGCGTACGGGCACCTGTCTGATTTAATCAGCGCGAGGATTTTTCTCATTCCTGCAGAATAGTTTAAGCTGCTGCGCCTCAGGTCCAACTCATCCTGTAGGAAACTGCTTTACTAAACTTCGTCAGTTTATTTTCTTTCCTGCATTGTCGCCTTATTTTATTACAAATTCATATGCAGTGAAAGCGCGTGTGTTGGCACGCGCCTAGTTAATATGACCTTTAGATAGGTCGCACTTGTGTCAGTTTTGCGCCATTCTTCCGCGCGAACGCATCACGTACACACTTCTGCTGGTTAAGCTGCACCTGTTTTTATGGCACCGGAAACGTTCACCCAGAACTTTTCGGAACCAGCGGTGACCTTCAGACGTTGAAACCAGTAGTTTGGTTTTATTTTTATGGTGCTGACTTCTCTCAGCCTGGTTTAGTTCAGCTCAGCCTGATGAATGAATGAATGTGAACTGGTGAACACAATCCTGTGTTTCTATTGACCCTCTCTCTTCCCCAGGAGCAGGTCATAGCCATGACTACCCTGTTTGTGACCATCCTGGGTCCTTCTGGCTGGATATTGGCCCACCTGGAGGACTACAAGCACAAGAAGGAGTAGAAGTGAAGCTCCAGGAGGATGGAGTTTAATCCATCAGCCTGGCCTGGATCTGGAGAGTTTGCTCTCCTCCGGTCCTCCATATCTGCTTGAGTTCCTGAATGCAGAGGTCCACCAGCTAATAAAACATAAAAACATGGTTTCATTCTGACTGATGGTCTCATTTCAGTTATGGCCCGCGTGAGAGGAAACATCTAACCAAATGTTATCTGTTGAGCACTTTTCATTCACAGCTGTGTTTGCCACAAAGAGCTTTAAAATAAAACTAACTGCAACAATCAGACCAGAACAGGGATGTCTTAAAAGGAAACGTTTAGGTGTAAAAGTTCTCAACAAAGATTCAGTTTAAAATTAAATCAAACGTTTACAAGTGAAGTGGTTAAAATGATGGTTTTATGTTGCCCCAGCTGTGGCTGCAGAGCACAGAGAACTGAAGACACTTCAAAGCTGAACATTACATTTAATGAATAAATTCTGCATCACTTGAGCTTCTAGGCTCCTACACCTGCGCAGGGTCAAAGTTCAAGTCCTGCTGGGATGACATACAGTGCAAAAATGTCCTCTGAATAGACTTTAATGCAACATTTTTACTGAAAGACTAAAGTTACGTTTTTTAAATGAACGGCTCTAAATGGGTCTCCTATGTTTGTCTCAACCAATGACTGTATCCCCCACCCCCACGATTGTAAACCTGACCTATTAAACCTGTAATGCTATTCTGACCAGGCTGTAAACGTGCTTATTCCTGCTGTGAAGTTGGCATTTTTACCATGGGAGTCAAAAGGAACTTGCTCTGTTTGGATCCTGCCCCTAGTGGTTGAGGTGAGAGCTGCGATCTGATGCATTCTAGTTTACTGGTCAAATTTGAGTCAAGGTATGTTTGACTGAAACCTTTTTTAATGATTATTCCTGATTATAAACAGCCACTCTGAGTTTTCATGCAGGCTGAACATGAAGATAGTCTCCTACACCTATCTCCTGCATTAGCTTCTGATAGAAAACAGACGGTGAAACTCTAGGATTAGAAAAGCCTGACAGATCTACGTCACTTAGCATTCATGGACTCACAACGGGGAAGGCTGTTTTAATTTCCAGGAATAAGCAGCGGACATCTCTTAGTTTAAGCTAACCATTATTCACTTCATGACAGAAACTGCTGCAGGCTTGTGTTATTTGTGGAGATGCAACCATCATGTTTCAAGTCAGTAGTAGAGAGGCATCGCTGTTATCCAATCCAGGGCGAGATGTCCAAATAACAGGAAATAAGACTCCAGATTATGTTGTTTGAAGCTCAGCTGTGACATCACAGACTTGGTCTGCTGAGACGGAGGTTTGTGGCTTTTTGTGCCCTGAGGTCCGTCTGGAAGGCATTCATCCCTTCTAGAGACCACTGCAAATGTATTGATTGAATGAGTAATCCACTACTTTAACAATCCCTTGTTAAAAGGAACTGCAAGGATGTAGGATTTTCAGTGGTTGGTCTGAGATAGAGGTTCCTTACGTGTGAGGATCACTAGTTGGGAGCACTTCAGATCCTTACTGAAGATGCATGGATTTGAATGCAGGTTAAATTTAGCCTCTCATTAGTTTTTACCCCTATCTCTTTGTGTTTGTTCATTATCTTGTTTTATCCATGACTGTGTTTGTAGTTTACATTTAATTCTACTGTTTTACCTCCTTTTACTGACTAGTGACTGTGTAGTAGGTTACAGCAGTATAGAAACAAGCACAACCCTTTTCAGTATTGTTTGCTGTAGTTAATCAGATCTTATGAGTGGTGGTCTGTCTGCCTGTTCACATAGGCAGTGAAACCTTTTGGTCCTGTTTACCAGGAAATTAAATAGAAGCAACACAAAACTAAGAAAAAGACTAATAGTTTAGATTGGACTTAAAGTGGGAGTCAAGGCATGGGTGGAGACTTAGTTCCACCAGACCTCCTGTTAGAAAAATACCTGGAAAAAAGGTGTTGCCTGGAGAACTGTGAGAGCGGCACTGAGACAATAGCCGTGTTCGAGATGAGCCAGTTCTGCACAGATTCAATCACCGGTGATCGGCACGCAGTGCATGCCGGTTAGATTTGTGTCCGACTTGACGCCGACTTGCTCTGACGTCATGCATACGTAGGCAACGATAACCTCGTGAGATCAAGGCGGCCGCAGACTTTGGAGCCAGGCGCTGCAGTTGCTCTCCACCGGCTGCAAAACCTAGAGGATGACGGGAAACACCTGGCTCTCACCTGATCTAAGATCTGATTGGTTCATATTTTGATCCAAACATCCGGTGGTGAACATGAAATGTTAGTTGGTCACATGGTTTTTATATATTGTCTGGTTTCATTTAAAAAGCACTGAAAGGAAGGTTTTGCATTAGAAAATGTCGACTTATGTATATGAAATTTAGCTAATAATATCAATAAATTAATCAAATAAAATTCAAACCATGCAACATTCTCAAAATTCGAAAGCTGTCAAAACCATAAACTTATGTTCCCTGTTCAATTTCATGTGATTCTCTGTTAGACTGTTTTGTTTTCCCATAGAAACCCCCTGACATTGTGCTTGCTATTTCTTTGTAGTTGTGTTATGTGCTTTGTCAACAAAGCGTATTCCAGGAGAAAAAAAAATGTTAGTTGGTCACATCATGTATTCTGTAAATCATGATACGTTGATGATGACAACTATATAGGCCATAAAGAGAAATGTGTTTTGTGTTATTTTGTCACGTTTCCTATGAGCACACTAAACCTACAGCTGATAACCTTTACTTATTATTACAGTCATGTTTTCATATCGAATATATGATATCCACAAGCACGTGAGGATCATGCGCCCTGGCTACTTGGCCAAGGGGATGTCCCTTTGGCTGACTGGTTAGAGCGTATGACTCTTGCCCGGGAGCCTGGGGATTGAATCCTGCCTGGGCCCTCGTTTATCCACCTTGCTACAGTTTTATTTCTCGTTTTACGTGATTATATGAAATTACTGGCTTAGCATGTTTTATATGATTATATTTTAGCACAGTTTCATTGTTTAATAATATAATTTTACTGTCCATATGAATTTATTTATTACTTATTTTCTTACTTTTGTCATTGATATTAGCTCTTTATTTTCATATTTTTACTCATTTTAATCAAGTTCTTTTCTCTGTAGGGGCCCTCTGCCCCGGGGGCGGTGGGCAACTGTTGCTTCCTGGGCGCTCTATAGGTAGTGTTTAAGTGGAGGTGGGGGTCTATGCTCCCCCTCCTCTGAGCGCCCTGACTTAGTTGCTGTGGAAGACCTGATGCTGCCGGGGCAGATGGCTCCTCTGATGGCATTTCCTTGCCTTACCTTACTTGGCTCATCTGGACTCAGCCGAATATAAATTTTTACTGGTGTGTGTGTGTGTGTGTGTGTGTGTGTGTGTGTGTGTGTGTGTGTGCATACTGTATGTCTGTTAATGTTTTTAAACTGTTATGGGAATTTGGGGTCATTTTAATTCTGTAAAGCACTTTGAGCAGCACTTTGCTTGAAAAGTGCTTTATAAATAAAATCTGATTGATTAATTGACATCTACCACCTGGTGGCGGATTAGTAGTATCACACAAAACATAAGGCCAAAAATGTACTGAGATTTTCTAATGTTTGGATTTAAATTGTTTAATATTAAATTGTTCACTTAGTAAATCTAACTTTGGTTCTAAACAGTTAATAATGTTTGATTTTAAAACATAACTGTGGCTTATAGTAGGTGCTATCTAACAGGGGCAGACTTAGGATTGGGTTGGCATGAGCCGGGGTGAGTACTCCTCGCACTAAGCCATCTTTGAGGGTGTGTTTGCAGGAGAGGGGGCTACAGCTGCACCTGGTTAGCAATCAGCGGGTCTACTACTTAAGGTGGATGGAGAACACAGCTCAACGCCGGATGATTGCCACTGTTTGGTAGTTTCCAGCCCTCGTCTCGATGTCAGGATTTTTGGTAACTCGTATGTTTTTGGACTCGTGTGATTTTGTGCATTTGCTCACCTGCCTCAGGTCTCGACACATCAGGATTCAACACCACCACTCCATAGGACTCCGGTATCACTCTGCCACGTTCATCCATCCATCCTGACTGACCCGCTATCTCCCTACCCCCCCCCCCCCCCCCCCCACACACACACACACACTTCCTGGATACACCCCGGCTCATTACCTTCCCCTCTGCCCCAATCCCACACCACCCAGTGTAACGTGATGGAGGTGCTACTCCACCGAAGGTTATTTACCCTCTCTACAGATGCCTCTGACACAGAACTAATCTGCATGAGACTGCCTCAAGGTCATGCATTTGCTTCTAAACTGCTTCTTTTCCAGCCCAAGAGAAGAATGAAGACAAAAGACTCTTTCCTTTTAATAAATCAAAGAACTCTATTTTTAATAAAGCTAATCAAACAAAGTGTTAGTCAATAATATAATGTTGACCAATCTGTGAAATGACAATGTTATGATTAGTATGCTTTAATAAGTAATATGACTTTAATCTAGCTGCACTAGACATGCTGATGACACGTAAGGTAAATGCACGACACTTGCTTTTACTCATCCAATCAGAACCTTCCTTTCTGAAGTGTGGCATAGTCTCTGTGGTGTGTATAAATCTGCCAACTTTTATTCGACCAGAAATCAAAACATCCACATTAATAAGACCAGTCCCACGCCATCTTAGGTCAGTTCTCAACAGTTTACTGGAGTTCACTGCAGTTCACCACATGCTAAGAGGAGTATCGGACCAGCCACCCGGACTTCCTTTTCAAGCAAAGAACCAACAAGCTGGATAAAATCTGTTGCACTATACCAACCAAGCAACGGTTCCTTTCAGAATAAAAGCTGAACTCACTGACCCTCCGGGTCCATCTGATGCTGTGAACCAACTGTCGCTTTTTACCTGGAGACAATCCAAAGAATAGTCTGTCGTACTGCTGACGCTGTTTCATCGGCTCCGGTACCGAAAGGGGGGTTCAAGGACCTGGCAGTCTGGATCTGTACGGAGGTCTCATCCTAAGGGTATGTGTGACGACAAACGACAAAATGGCATCAAATGTGTTTATGAAACTCCGATCATAGCTTAAGAACAAAACATCACAACATCATTCAGACTTGCTTCTCCGGATACGAGAGTTCTGATGATAACATCACTCACACATACATCATTCATCTCATGTCTCATTCACACCAGATCCATTCATCACTTAGAGTTTAGAGTTAGTCTTGTTTAAAATTGTTTAAATTGTTTAGAAATAAATCTTCTTAAACTTTTTAAAGGTGACTCTCTCTTCTCTTGTCTCTAAGTTAATACGAAGTGTTACATAATCCCTGTAATAAAAAGTTCCAATTTTCTGGTTAAAAGTACCCAACGATCCGTAAGATTGATTTCATATTTACTATGGAATCTTTTGTCTTACGGTTCCTTTAATAGATGTAAATTAACCCCTTACACCAGAACGTCCATACTCTACACCGTAGTGACTTACTCCTCAGGACTCACCTCATTCTGCTTTCCCACTCCAGAAGCTGCATTCCCGTTTCCTGTCTGCTGGAATTCCCAATGCGCTTTTAGTTGTCCATTTCCATCCATCTATTTTCATCTGCCTATCCGGAGTCGGGTCGCGGGGGCAGTAGCCTAAGTCGAGAGGCCCAGACTTCCCTCTCCCCAGCCACTTGGGCCAGCTCCTCTGGGGAAATCCCAAGGTGTTCCCTGGCCAGGGGAGAGACATAGTCCCTCCAACGTGTCCTGGGTCTACTTTTAGGTCTCCTCCCGGTTGGACGTGCCCGGAAAACCTCTCCAGGGAGGCATCCAGGAGGCATCCTGACCAGATGCCCGAGCCACCTCAACTGGCTCCTCTCGATGTGGAGGAGCAGCGGGTCTTCTCTGAGCCCCTCCCAGATGACTGAGCTTCTCACCCTATCTCTAAGGGAGAGCCCTACCACTCTGCAGAGAAAACTCATTTCGGCCGCTTGTATCCGCGATCTCGTTCTTTCGGTCACTACCCAAAGCTCTTGACCATAGGTGAGGGTAGGAACGTAGATCGACCGGTAAATCAAGAGCTTCGCCTTCTGACTCAGCTCTCTCTTCACCACGACAGACCGGTACAACGCCCACATCACTGCAGATGCAGTACCAATCCGCCTATCGATCTCACGCTCCAGTTTTCCCTCACTCGTGAACAAGACCCCGAGATACTTAAACTCCTCCACTTGGGGCAGGACCGAATCCCTGACCCGGAGAAGGCATTCTACCCTTTTCCGAATCAAGACCATGGTCTCAGATTTAGAGGAGCTGATTCTCATCCCAGCTGCTTCACACTCAGCTGCGAACCGCTCCAGCGAAAGCTGAAGATCACGTTCTGATGAAGCCAACAGGACCACATCATCTGCAAAAAGCAGAGACCTGATCCTCAGGCCACCAAAAAGGATCCGCTCAACACCTTGGCTGCGCCTAGAAATCCTGTCCATAAAGGTTATGAACAGAACCGGTGACAAAGGGCAGCTATGGCAGAGTCCAACTCTCACTGGGAACGAGCCCGACTTACTGCCGGCAATTCGGACCAAGCTCTGACACCGGTCATACAGGGACCTAACAGCCCGTATCAGAGGGCCTGGTACCCCATACTCCCAGAGTACCCCCCACAGGGCCCCCCCGAGGGACGCGGTCAAACGCCTTCTCCAAATCCACAAAACACATGTAGACTGGTTGGGCAAACTCCCATGCACCCTCCAGGCTCCCCCTAAGGGTATAGAGCTGGTCCAGTGCTTTAAGGCCAGGACGAAAACCACATTGCTCCTCCTGAATCTGAGGTTCAACAATCCAACGGACCCTCCTCTCCAGAACCCCTGAATAGACCTTACCAGGAAGGTTCAGGAGTGTGATCCCCCTGTAGTTGGAACACACCCTGCGGTCCCCCTTTTTAAATAAGGGGACCACCACCCCGGTCTGCCAGTCCAGTGGGACTGCCCCCGATGTCCACGTGATATTGCAGAGCCGCGTCAGCCAACACAGCCCCACAACATCCAGAGCCTTAAGGAACTCCGGGCGGATCTCATCCACCCCTGGAGCCTTGCCACAGAGGAGCTTTTTAACCACCTCAGTGACCTCAGCACCAGAGATTTGAGAGGCCAACCCAAAGTCCCCAGACTCTGCTTCCTCACTGGAAGATGTGTCGGTGGGATTGAGGAGGTCTTTGAAGTATTCTGCCCACCGATCCACAACGTCTTGAGTAGAGGTTAGCAGCACACCGTCCCCACTATAGATAGTGTTGGTAGCGCACTGCTTTCCCCCCTGAGGCGCCGGATGGTGGACCAGAATCTCCCCGAAGCCGAATGGAAGTCTTGCTCCATGGTCTCACCGAACTCCTCCCACGCCCGGGTTTTTGCCTCGGTGACCACCCGAGCCACGTTCCGCTTGGACCGCCGGTACCCGTCAGCTGCCTCTGGATTCCCACAGGCCCAAAATACCTGATGGGACTCTTTCTTTAGCTTGACAGCATCCCTAACCGCCGGTGTCCACCACTGGGTTCAGGGGTTGCCACCACGACAGGCACCGACGATCCTGCGACCACAGCTCCGGTCGGCCGCCTCAACAATGGAAAGACGGAACAGGGTCCATTCAGACCCCCCCTCCCCCGCAATATTTTGGAAGTTCTGACGGAGGTGGCAATTGAAGCTCCTTCTGACAGGAGACTCTGCCAGACGTTCCCAGCAGACCCTTGCGATACGTTTGGGCCTGCCTGGTCTGACCGACGTCCTCCCCCACCATCTGAGCCAACTCACCACCAGGTAGTGGTCAGTTGACAGCTCCGCCCATCTCTTCTTCCGAGTGTCCAAGACATGCAGCCGCAGATCAGATGAAACAACAACAAAGTCGATCATCGAGTTGCGGCCTGAGGTATCCTGGTGCCAAGAGCACATAGGACACATTTTAGTTGTCGTTTTCCAAAATAAAATCTTATTTTTTCCCCATCATTCTGTGTCATTGGGTTGATTCTGCATGTCTTGGGTTAGACACCTCCCCCAGAACATGACATGGGTCTAAGCCCAGGTGAGTGGTGTTTTTTTAGCATGTGCAACAATTTGGTGATTTTAAAAAAATGCATCACATTCTCACTCTAAGGGTGTCAAAAACAAATGCTTGGTCAGCCACCCTCTGTGTCAGACCCCTGATTCCAAAAGTGCCCCTTTTCATCACTTATGTGCGAAAAGTTTTTTCCCTTTTCTGACTGCAGATCCCAACAAGTGGTGCTCCTGCAGAACCACAAAGGTGGAGCTGCACCAGAGTCAGCCCTGCCCATTCCATCAGAGTCAGTCCAATTCCTTCCAGTTGTCAGACTTAATAGCATTCTGGAAACAAAGAGGGTGTTATCATCTAAAATGCAAGATTGAGGACTTGAATTGAGAGGTTAATTGAACCGTTTTTGTAACGGTTCCATATAATTAAAAATCTAACGTTTAGAACTTTTGTCATGTTAATTTGTCGTTTCCTCATAAGAAAATACGCCAAAGCCATTTTTGGCCTCATTCACGCATTTTCCTCCCATCTCAGCTTCAATTTGGTCCTCTCCTCCGAAGCGGGTCTGGTCTTGGTTCTCAAATCTGGATATTCTGTGAATTTTCAGATAAATTATTTCTGATATGACTGATATGACACCGCCGAAAACCCATACATCCCATCTACAAAAACGCACTGAATGGCACAATTACATATTGACCAGTCATAATGAATGGAGACATAAATGCAGCTGACATGTTTATTCAGGTAATCAGAACAGGAAGCAGAATTAGGCCCACAATAAAGAATCTGCTCTTTAGAACATCCAACACAACATCTTCAGACAGCTAAGAGGGTCAGTGATGTTAGAAATGTGAAGTGGATCAACAGATGGAACATAAAACCTGTCAGTTATTTTCACTTCTACACCTCTTTAGCTCTTGCTCTCCAGGGTGTGCTTGTCAAACAGGTACTCTGCCATTTTGCTGGTGTTGGCATCCATTTTGGTCAGGTTGGTGATGTGATCACCAAGCTTCTTGATGGCCTCCACCTGCTCGTTCAGGTAGTGGCTTTCCAGGAAGTCACACAGCTGGAGAGAAAATGTAATTAACTTTAGAAAGTTGTGTCAAAAAGTCATGTTCTAGGTTTAACACTGGAAGTAAAACTTACATGAGGGTCTTGGCGATCAGACGCCATCTTGTGCAGATCCAGTAGAGCCTGGTTGACGTTCTTCTCCAGCTGCAAAGCACACTGCATAGCCTCCAGGCCACTTCCCCACTCATTACGCTCTGGTTTCTGCAAGAACCAATGCATTCAAAAAATGTTGTTCCCCAAGTCCACATGAAGCAGCAGGAGGTTAACCACCTTCCATCAGTAAGTAGTAAAGACTAGACTGGATGTGTTTGGGCTCACCTTTACATCCTGGAGGATGATGCGTCCTCCCCTCTTGTTCTGAAAGGACAGCAGCTTCTCAGCATGTTCCCTCTCCTCGTCGCTGTTCTCCTTGAAGAAATGAGCAAAACCTGCAAGGGCCACATCGTCACGGGAGAAGTAGAAGGCCTGTTGTGGGAGGGGAGAGCAGAGAAAAGCTCTTATTAGGACACTTTACCATCACTATCAGGATCACACTACAAAGTGATCATTGAGCAGTCATTCTGATAGCAAAGTCCTCTGCTGACACCCAGAGGAACATTGCAGCAGCTGCACACATGAAAGCTGATCTGCAGATTCAGTCTGCAAGACAAAGATCATTCTGTAACCTTGTTACTTTCACTTGGTCAGCAGGTGTTGAGCATAAAACTATAGTTTACTGAGCTAAAGTGTTGCACTTCTGGACACTGATGTAGATTCTTTATTTCCAATGAGACAAATGTTCCTGGAATGTTTTCAAATGGTCTTGATCAATATTTCTCGAGGATTTGTGAAGGTCTATCAAAGGTTTTCCTTGGACGTGGGCTGCTTCCTCTCTAAATATGTAAATGTATGTAAGTTAGTAGCAATAGTGTGAGACAAAACATGTCAGAATTGTAATAAAGGACATTACATTACATCAGTGTCTGATGCAATGGCAGGAGTTTGTTCCTGATATCTGGAAATGTTCCAGAGCAGGAAGTGGTCCTTATCCAGGAGTTATTTACTACGTGTTAAGTCACATGAACAGGTTGTCAAAATGGTCTAACCAAAGTCTGATTTGTGAGAGAGTACAAGAGCAAAAACAGCTCCAGTAAGCCGTAATGATGAATAGATGTAGTTTCTTACCATGGAGGTGTAGGTGTAAGAGGCAAACAGCTCCAGGTTGACCATCTTGTTGATGGCGGCCTCACAGTCACGGTGGTAGTTCTGACGCAGCTGAGACTCCATTTTAGCTGGTGGTTTTTAGGCTCTCTCTTTAGAAACAAGGTACAGAATAAAGCTGAGTGCTTTAGTAGCAGGTCGGCTGAAAACACGAGACAACAAAGTTCCGTTCAAACACTGTTGAAGCAAGAACTCCTTGAGGCTTTGTTCCCCGTGTGAGATGGTAGCCAAGGGTTCCTGTATTTATACACCACTGCAGGTGCCCCAGCACGTGTGATGTCACTCTGTATGCTTCAGCCAATCAGCAAGCGAGGATCTGATTAGGGAGTAAAAGCTGCAACATAAGCTGATGATGTTGTTAAATTTACATGACCCTCCTCATCCCAGTTCTTGGAAATTAGTGTAGAAACTTTTCAGGACTGCAATCGGACCTGCTGACAGTCAGGATGACATCATATTTATAGCCTTTACAAAGGGATCAACTCAAATGTATTTCATTCTAATTCATTTCTAGTTGTAAACTGGTCTCAGATGACACGTGCTGGTCCTTCAACACCACAGAAGTCATTAAGATGGAAAAGGTGTTTTTGTTTCAGTCTCACTGTGCGTGTGTGCAGCAACAATAATGGCACGTGTCTTTCTACTAATCAGCCTGAGTGGGTTCTTCTTGCAGGTCCAAACTAGAGCTCTTATGGAGCTGGTGTCTCTACAAAATAAAAGATCCTGATTCTGGACCAGTTGAGAACCATAGAACCTGATGTGGTTCTGGACAGCACTGCTAAAACTTGCTGACACATAGTTTACAACCAGCATGATGTTTGTCTATACCTGCTTGATCCTGCTCAGGGTCTGAGGGAGTTTGGGTGAGAGTCGGGTTTCAGCAGACGTGACCAAAGAGAGTCCAACTTAATGCAGAAAGGTGCAGAACACTGTTGCTGCAAGATGACAGTGAAAACCACCACACCATCATGTAACCCACTGTTTGGAGTCAGCATATTCTCCCTATGCATGTGTAGCGTAGGAAAGGCAGTGTAATGTCAGAGGTCATCAGGCAGTACACAGTCCTGCTGTCTCCACTTTGCCTGAGAAGCTGTGCTTTCCAAACCAAAAACCTCCCGTTAATGACTTCTGGGGATCTTTCATAACAAGGCTGCTTTTCTTCTCCTGTTCATGTGTGCCTGCAAGTCACAAGAAGAGTCACTTCCTTTGTAATTCAGTTCCTGCCTCACTTGCTAAAATTAACACCTCTTGGGAGATTAAACCAGGCCTTTCAACAACCTTTAGAACAACCTTTTTCAGAACCAAAAAAACTATTATTTGTTTTACACCAGTACCTCCTCTTCGACTCACATCACCCTCTGGAACACAAACTTGGAGTAATCACGACCTTACACCACCGGGCAGAACATGTTCCCTCTAAGCCGGAAGGGAAAAAGAAGGAACACACATATTTAAAGGAATCACTTAAAACATGTGGCTATCCTAATTGGGCGTTTATGAAGTCAGCAAAGATGCACAGAAAAGAAGACCAGACACCAGCGAGGGAGGATAAGAAAGACAAACGCAACAACCTTGTCATCCCCTATGTAGCCGGTGTATCAGAGAAACTCAGGAGGGTTTTCTCCAAACACAACATACCAGTGTACTTCAGACCCAGCAACGCACTCAGACAGAAACTGGTTCACCCGAAAGACAAAACTTCTAAACACAAACTGAACAATGTGGTGTATGCTGTACAGTGCAGCGAGGAATGCCCAGACCTCTGCATCGGAGAAACCAAACAGCCACTTCACAAGTGCATGGCACAACATAGAAGAGCCACCTCCACGGGACAGGACTCAGCAGTTCATTTGCATCTAAAGGACAAAGGTCACTCTTTCGAGGATGCTAACGTTCACATTTTGGACAGAGAGGACAGATGGTTTGAAAGAGGAGTAAAGGAAGCCATTTATGTCCACTGTGAGCAACCATCTTTGAACAGAGGCGGTGGTTTGCGACACCAGCTGTCTGCTATCTATAATCCAGTTTTGAGATCCCTTCCCAGATGCCTCAACGCCCATGCATAGCCTGGGCCATCTGACCTCAGGAATTCACATGATAGGGTGGGGCCAGGCTTCACTATGAGCTCACCCGAAACTCTGGCTGAATAGGACCCACACCCACCCCCACACCTTGGCTCATGTGCTTATGTAGAAGATCATCAGGGGGTCTTTTGTTCCCTCTTAGGGGGGAAACTCCCACTGGGTTTGAATCTGGGACTCTCCACCATTTGACCTTAGAACTGAAGAAGCCTCTCGGATGAGAGGTGAAACGTCTTCAAGCAACTCAAAGAAGTCCAGACGCTTTTCTTTCAAAGCTCCTTAGACAACCAGATGGTACCCAGACAAAATAATTTCCATACCGTTTATATCCAATACTGTTTTTACCCAACACTGGCCACCGGACGAAACTCTCTAACCACCGCATCTCTTGACAAGCTGTCAAAACCCGTTGCACGCTGAAGCTGACACAGCAAACGGTTCCTGCAGAACAAAGCTGATACAGTTCCGACTCCATAGGAGTCCTTCTAGACGCAAACTAGTTCCAGCCTGTTGTGCCTGGTGACATCTCTGGAACGGAGCATCGGTGCTGCGGTTAATCTACTGAACCTCGGTGCCCAGAGGTCATCCGACCTTCCTGACATCCGGATCCATGAAGAGGGTCTCCAAAAGGGTGAGGTAGACAAAGCATTATTACGTCTGATGTGGTTTTGATAAGAACCAACTTTGTTAGTTTAATGCAGAATAAATTCTTTTCACACCCAGAACTCAGTTTCTTCTAGATACAAGGTTCTGATAAACACACACCATTCAATCAACATACATCTCCTTTCATCCACTTATATTCATCCATCACATTCATCTTATTTCTAACTTGTCTTGTTTTTAATTGTTTAGAAAATAAATTTCTTACTTTTTATAAACCTGACTCTGTCTGAATTAATACGAAGTGTGTTTGATCCCTGAAAAAGTAAAGAACCCGAGAATCTTCTGATTAAACATTCAAAGACCAATAAGGTTGATATCTTATATTTATATAGAATATCACATCTTATTGGTCATAAGTAAAGGTAATATATTAAGCTTAAAAGCAACATATTTACCCCTTCTACACTTCTACTCTAGCTGACCTTTTGTGAAATATGTTGCTGATGCTAAACAAAACCAGTTTATGTTCCACAAAACAAATCGTAACTCCATTCAACTAACTGCAGTAGCATGTTCTCCACATGCATGAAGGGGTTTCCTCTCACATATCAGAAACGTTCTTCTCTGCTGTGTGTGAGTTTGGTTCTTTCTCTGTCTGGCCCTGTGAAGGACTGGACCTGTCCAGCATGTCCACCATTTATTGCCCCATGACTGCTGGAGTGAAACACCAGCTACCCGAGAATTTCTTCTACAGCCAAATATTTCACATCAAAGCCCGAATGATGCAAATTTGACACCATCTGGATGATCTGAGTTACTTGTATGTTTTCAATATTATTCCTGTTTGTCTACAAACAGGAAGGGCCAGGGTCTACAGGCTAGAAAGTCCATTACTAAATGTTTCTATACCAGCAGAACCAGAAGATAGAAATATGCTGTAATCTGTACAGGTGATGGTAATTGTCCTTTGGTCAGACACTTAGATCACCATAATAATAATCCATCTTCAGTACAAGCCTTTGGGATTGGTCATAGTCCTCTTTCCATGAGAAAAGCAGACAAGTTCAGAAAACCTAACCAATGAGAGGATTATTGACTTCAGACATTTCAGACCTCAGAACCTCCAGACCTGAACCAGGACTTGAATTTAACTGATTTACTGGTGAATTTTTATAGCGAGTTTGTAAGGATAACAGAAAAAGAATGTGTATGTTATTTATTTGGAAATTGATGAAACTGATGAAATTGAAGGAATATGCCATTAAAATAAAGAGAGTCCTTTTGAATCTTCACTTTGTATCAAATAAGAAGTTTCCTTGGTCCAACCAATGACTTTCTGGGTTTCTGATGTTAGTTTGTGGCATCAAAGCTAAAATGTTGCTATAATCATCAAACCTTGAAAATGCTCAGTCACACTCAAGATTCACACAATGACTCATCACTTTAGAAAGCACATCGATGTTTAGTTTGTGCTGAGTCATGTCACATGGTTTAGTTGTTGTATGGAAACATCAACTGTGCTGTGTCGTTGTTATGACTCAGCATTCTGCAGCTGCAGCAGCTTACCATGGGGTTGAGTGACGAGGCCTTTAGAAGGTGTTTGGTGTCTCAGCTGTAGGATTGGCTCTCTGGAACAGAAACTGCTCTAGTTCAGCATGACTTCTGTGGTGTTGAAGGACCAGCACGTGTCATCTGAGACCAGTTTACAACTAGAAATGAATTAGAATGAAATACATTTGAGTTGATCCCTTTGTAAAGGCTATAAATATGATGTCATCCTGACTGTCAGCAGGTCCGATTGCAGTCCTGAAAAGTTTCTACACTAATTTCCAAGAACTGGGATGAGGAGGGTCATGTAAATTTAACAACTTCATCAGCTTATGTTGCAGCTTTTACTCCCTAATCAGATCCTCTCTTGCTGATTGGCTGAAACATACAGAGTGGAATCACACCTGTTGGGGGACCTGCAGTGGTGTATAAATACAGGAACCCTTGGCTACCATCTCACACGGGGAACAAAGCCTCAAGGAGTTCTTGCTTCAACAGTGTTTGAACGGAACTTTGTTGTCTCGTGTTTTCAGCCGACCTGCTACTAAAGCAGACACTCAGCTTTATTCTGTACCTTGTTTCTAAAGAGAGAGCCTAAAAACCACCAGCTAAAATGGAGTGTCAGGTGCGTCAGAACTACCACCGTGACTGCGAGGCCGCCATCAACAAGATGGTCAACCTGGAGCTGTTTGCCTCTTACACCTACACCTCCATGGTAAGAAACTACATCTATTCATCATTACGGCTTACTGGAGCTGTTTTTGCTCTTGTACTCTCTCACAAATCAGACTTTGGTTAGATCATGTTGACAACCTGTTCATGTGACTAACACGTAGTAAATAACTCCTGGATAAGGACCACTTCCTGCTCTAGAACATTTCCAGATAACAGGAACAAACTCCTGCCGTTGCATCAGACACTGATGTAATGTAATGTCCTTTATTACGATTCTGACATGTTTCGTCTCACACTATTGCTACTAACTTACATACATTTACACATTTAGAGAGGAAGCAGCCCACGTCCAAGGAAAACCTTTGATGGACCTTCACAAAGCCTCGAGAAATATTGATCAAGACCATTTGAAAACATTCCAGGAACATTTGTCTCATTGGAAATAAAGAATCTACATCAGTGTCCAGAAGTGCAACACTTTAGCTCAGTAAACTATAGTTTTATGCTCAACACCTGCTGACCAAGTGAAAGTAACAAGGTTACAGAATGATCTTTGTCTTGCAGACTGAATCTGCAATCAGCTTTCATGTGTGCAGCTGCTGCAATGTTCCTCTGGGTGTCAGCAGAGGACTTTGCTATCAGAATGACTGCTCAATGATCACTTTGTAGTGTGATCCTGATAGCCATGGTAAAGTGTCCTAATAAGAGCTTTTCTCTGCTCTCCCCTCCCCCAACAGGCCTTCTACTTCTCCCGTGACGATGTGGCCCTTGCAGGTTTTGCTCATTTTTTCAAGGAGAACAGCGACGAGGAGAGGGAACATGCTGAGAAGCTGCTGTCCTTTCAGAACAAGAGGGGAGGACGCATCGTCCTCCAGGATGTAAAGGTGAACCCAAACACATCCAGTCTACTCTTTACTACTTACTGATGGAAGGTGGTTAACCTCCTGCTGCTTCATGTGGACTTGGGGAACAACATTTCTGAATGCATTGGTTCTTGCAGAAACCAGAGCGTAATGAGTGGGGAAGTGGCCTGGAGGCTATGCAGTGTGCTTTGCAGCTGGAGAAGAACGTCAACCAGGCTCTACTGGATCTGCACAAGATGGCTTCTGATCGCCAAGACCCTCATGTAAGTTTTACTTCCAGTGTTAAACCTAGAACGTGACTTTTTGACACAACTTTCTAAAGTTAATTACATTTTCTCTCCAGCTGTGTGACTTCCTGGAAAGCCACTACCTGAACGAGCAGGTGGAGGCCATCAAGAAGCTTGGTGATCACATCACCAACCTGACCAAAATGGATGCCAACACCAGCAAAATGGCAGAGTACCTGTTTGACAAGCACACCCTGGAGAGCAAGAGCTAAAGAGGTGTAGAAGTGAAAATAACTGACAGGTTTTATGTTCCATCTGTTGATCCACTCCACATTTCTAACATCACTGACCCTCTCAGCTGTCTGAAGATGTTGTGTTGGATGTTCTAAAGAGCAGATTCTTTATTGTGGGCCTGATTCTGCTTCCTGTTCTGATTACCTGAATAAACATGTCAGCTGCATTTATGTCTCCATTCATTATGACTGGTCAATTTTTTTTTCCAAATATGTTATGATTTTCAGATTAAAACAGAACAAGATACATCAACCCCATTCCCCCCCCCCCCAACACCTACCCACCCCAAAAATCCCCTCCCTCCCACCTCCCACTTCACTCCGCTTCAAAGTCAAAGGCATCTAGAAGATGCAAAAACGGCATCCAGATGTCCTTGAAGTCCTCGAGTTTTCCTCTGGCCATATACGTTGGTTTCTCAAGCGCCAGATTACTGGACATAGAATTGATCCATTGTTTCACTCCTGGCCTTTCTGTGCCCTTCCATTTCAAGGCAATAGCGTATTTAGCTTGTAACAAGGAGAATTCAATTTCTTTTTGTTACATACAAAGCTGTCTGGATAGATGTGCAGTATACAATGTTTACAGTCAAAGGGCGTCTTGCATTTAATTAAATCTGAAATAATTGTACAGATTTGCTTCCAAAAGATTTGAAGTTCTTCACATTGCCACATACAATGGTAAAGTGTCCCTTTTCCACATTTATTACGATAGTCAGGGATATTAGGGTGGAAAAAGTTGAGCTTCACTGGTATGATATAGGTTCTAAACAGCCACTTGTATTGTAATCTAAATCTTGTGTTTGTTTTTGCGCACGTTCACAACAGTCGTTCCACTCTTCTGCTGAAATGTCTGTTTCCAGATCAGATATCCAGGCCTGTAAATATGAGTTGCTATTTTCGTTCATAGCAGAGATTAGAGTACTGTAAATTTTGGAGAGAAGGCCCCTACGTTGGTCATAGTTGGCTGCTAAATTCTCTATAGTAGATAATGTGGGTTGTACAGTCGATCCCAGTATATTAGTAACGAAACTTCTAATTTGGAAAAAAAAATGTCTCCTAGGCAGATCATATTTATTTGCTAATTGTTCAAAGGACATTAGAATTCCATCCTCGTACAGATCTTTTATTTGGCCTATGCCCTTGTTTTCCCAGATTTTAAAGCCTCTATCAGCACGTGCAGGTTTAAACCTAACATTACCCCAAATCAGCGACAAAGCTTACAGTTGCGACTCCTCATTAAAAGCTATATGTGCTTGGTGCCAGATTGAAATCGTATTTCTTACCATAGGGTTTTTTGTATTTTTCAGTATTCTTTTAGCTGTATCTGAGTAAACATAAGATTGTAATGGCAGTCCTATATTGTTATTCTCAATTTTAACCCAGGAAGGAGTTTCTCTAGTTGGAAAATAGCAAGTAGCTGCACCTAACTGGGCTGCCCAATAGTACATCTTCATATTGGGCACTCCAAGCCCTCCACGCTCATAAGGTAAGTATAGCAGGGAGAGGCGTAGCCTGGGTCGTTTGTTGTTCCAAATGAATCTGGAGAAAAGTTTATTCAGTGATGAAAACACAGAGTCTGGGGTATATAGGGGGATGGACTGAAATAAGTAGAGAAATCTTGGTAGAATTGACATTTTGAACGTATTAATGCGACCTATCATAGAAATCCACATCCCATCCCACCTCACCAATAGCTCTGAAACTTTTTGTATCAAGGGGTCATAATTAATGGGAACAATTTTCTTTATGTCAGGGACAATCTGTATTCCCAAGTAGGTAAAGCCTTCACAGGTACTGGTGAATTGTGTCTGGATATGAGGATTGTTTTTATTTAGAAATAACAGGGAGCTTTTCTTCTGATTAATCTTGTACCCAGAGAAGTACCCAAAATTCTGAAGAATATCGCCCACTGCCGGAACCGACTTCTCTAAGTTAGTTAAAAACAGAATGATGTCATCTGCAAATAATGATACCCGATGTTCGGCCTGACCTATTCTTATTCCAGTTAATTCAGAGGAATTGCGTATCGCCATAGCAAGTGGTTCAATGGCCAAAAGAAACAATAACGGACTGAGTGGGCAGCCCTGTCGAGTAGACCTACCAAGTTGTATAGGCCTTGATATCTGATTGTTTGTAACGATTTTGGCTATCGGTTCCGTATATAACAATTGGACCCATTTCAGAAATTCTCCTCCCAAATCGAATCTCTTAAGGGTTTCAAAAAGGTATCTCCACTCTATTCTATCAAACGCCTTTTCAGCGTCTAATGATAAAAAGGTATGGTCAGTAGCAAATTGCTTATCCCACAGTATATTCAGAAGCCGACGAGTATTATAAAAGGCCTGGCGGCCCATAACAAATCCATTTTGATCATCAGAAATTAATTTTGGAATATATGAATTAATCCTACAAGCTAGGGCCTTACACAATATTTTAGTATCACAGGACATTAGTGATATGGGGCGGTATGCGCTCATGTCTGTTGGGGCCTTACCAGGTTTTAAAATGACTGAAATAGATGCCTCTCTCAGAGATGGTGGCAAAATGCCTCTTTCAGAGGACTCGTTAAACATTTCAAGCAGGTGTGGCAATAATTTGTCAGATTTGTTTTTAATATATTTCAATTGGGAGTCTGTCCGGACCTGGGGCTTTGCCGCTGTTCATAAGACCCAGTGCTTCTCTGAGTTCCTTTATGCTCAGCTTAGCATTAAGGGCCTTTTTGGCTTCTTCGGGAAGGGTCGAAAATTTCAATCGGTCTAAAAACTGGTTTTGTGCATTTTCATTTTCATTTTCAGGGTATTCCGATTTATATAAATTTTCATAATAGTTGGCAAAAGTGTTATTTATATTTTCCGGATCCATGATCTCTATTCCATCATCCAATATAATTGAGTTTATGGCTCTTTCTGATTGTATTTTTTTTAGCCTCCAAGCCAAGAGCTTCCCTGCCTTCTCCCCTTGATCATAATAGGACTGCTTCAACCACATTAGATTTGTAGCTATCTTATTTGTGCTGAGTTCATTATATTCACACTTTAACAGAAGGAGTTTTTTTTTGTATTTTCCAATATCATTGTGGTGATATAAGTGGTCTTGTAATTCTTTAATTTGTTCTTCAAGTTCCTTTAGTTTGTTCAAATGGATTTTGGATTTGCTCCTAGTATAGCTTATCATTTCTCCCTTTATATAGGCCTTAAAGGCTTCCCATTTTATTGATGCATTTGTTTGGTTCGTATTAAAAGTGAAATAATCATTTTTCCCTTTATTTCATTTTTCATTTATTGACATTAAAATAAAAACAGAAAAAAATACTACAAGCCAAAATGAAAAAGGGGCCATCTTCCCATCTATGAATTTTACAAACTCTGTATATCTCAACCATTTTGCTTGGAATCAAAATGGGAGTGGCTGGAGTAAAAGGTTCGGCAGTAGAAGAGATAAAATGACTGGGGCATGATCGGAAAGTAAAATAGCTTCATACCAGCATTTTTGTATCAGAGACATTAGATTTGTTGAGATCAGGAAGAAATCAATGCGTGAATATGTTTTATGGGTGCTAGAGCAACACGAGAACTCAGTTTTATTAGGGTGTAATAGTCTCCACACCTCCATCAAGTTGAGGTCCTTCATAAATTTTCCAATCATTATTCTAGTTTGTTGGTGAGAGGGAGTAACATGGGTGTTTGATCTATCAACCACAGGGTTAATCACACAGTTGAAATCACCTCCTATTATGCAATGGCCAGTATAGGAGGAAATAGCTAAAAAGAAATGCTGGTAAAAAGTAGGATCATCTCCATTAGGGGCATATAAGCAAATCAGATTTACTAGAGTTGAAACCAGAGTGCCATTCAGTATAATAAATCTCCCAGAGGGATCTAAATACTTATCTCTTAACTGAAACGGAATTGACTTATGGACCAGAATTAGGACCCCTCTAGAGTGAGAGGAGAATCCAGAGGAGAATACTTGTCCAGGCCATCTGGTTCTTACTCGGTTGATATCTTTCTCCAACAGGTATGTTTCTTGTAAAAAACATACTGTGGCCCCTATCTGTTTTATTCTGCCTAATACTTGCTTAAGTTTAACCATGTTATTTAAACCACGCACATTCCACGTAAGGACTTTTATAGCAGATCTACCCATCATGATTAACATGTTTTAGTATGATAGTGCCAAAGGATCGTGGCTGCACCTTTTTGACTTTCGCTTTCATATTGAGTAAAAACTCTTGATTTAAATCATATTGAGTGAAGTTTCTAAAGCCCCCCCCCACCCCCCCCCCACCCCCCACCCCCACACACACACACATGTTTCCCCAAACAAAACGTGGCTTCAAACCCTCTAAACCTAAGACCTTGGGTTAAGTAAGACGTTCCATCCCCAGTGGGGGTAATGTACAACTGCTCGTTCATATCGGCTCCGGTGTGCTCGTCTCTACAGTAGACTCTCCCAAGAGTCAGCATCAGCCAGTAGGAGGAAAGAAAACCAGAGGTCCATATCGCCCCCAACAGGAGATCTCTGATCAGCGCAACAATAATTATGATAGTAATAAAAGACTTAACCATTCGGTATATAATTCAACGGGATATAAGTAAGAGATAACAAAATAGGATACATAACGTAAAACTCTTATAGAAATTAAAAAAAAAAAAACCTTACTTGCTTTTAGAACCACCATGACCAATAATATATAGTTCGGTTCTTGCCTCACTGTGTGATCCGCTCCCCTCTCAGAGGGGGAGAGACAGGGATAATAAGACCAGGCAGTTCCCGAACTCAGTCAGCCCCGTTGTCTGTCGCTGGTTGTCGTTTTTTTTATTTTATGTAGTCCTCAGTCTCTTCTTCTGATTTGAAGATGATGCGCCTATCGTTATGAGTGATGATCAACTGGGCTGGGTATAGCATCCCGTAGCGGACATTCAATGCGCGCAGCTGGGCTTTCACAGGGTCGAATCGTCGCTGCCGGCTCCGCGTCTCTGGCGACAGGTCAGGAAACAGGCTGAGTCGATGGACCCCACAGCGACTCTCCTTCTTCATCCTGGCCGCGTCCATGGTGCTTTCTCGATCCCGGTAGTTCAGAAATTTCATGATCACCACCCTTGGTATTTTCACTCTGGGGTCATATTGCCCGATCCTGTGCGCTCTCTCAATGATGGGGGTTGCTGCATAGCTATTATCAAACGTATCGACGAGCCATTTCGCCAGAAACCCACATATGTCTTTGTCCTCTAATTTTTCGGGTAATCCCACCAACCTGAGATTGGAGCGCCTGTTTCTATCCTCATAACTTGTAATCTTACTGGATAAGTCCTTCACCTTGTCCTCGAGTTGTTGAACTTTTCCTTGAAGAGTTGTTGCGTTATCTTCGGCCTGGGATATTCCCTCCTCCGCCTCATCCAGTCTCCGTGCATGTGCTTGCACGTCCCCTGTCACACTTCTAATGGCTTCCAGTGTGTCCACCGCATATCTCGCCACATCCGTTCGCAATTGACGGATGGCATCGAGAATTTCGCTGTTCATAGTTGTTTCTTGGTCCGCGTCTTCTGAGCAGACCTGAGGGGATGGCAACCTAGTTTTGCTAGCATTGGCGCTAGCCACATTAGCACCGATGTTCGATCTTATTTTGGCTGCTTGCTGACCTGATGCAGCACTTTTAGGCGGTGGCATGATGGATTAAGAGATGCTAATAGCGTCGCCGAGTCCAAATAGTTGCTAGTCGAGAGTTAATAAGTAATAATCAGGATTCCAAGCCGAGCACACACTCCTGCGTCCTCTCCCTGTCGCGTCATAACCCGGATGTCATCATGACTGGTCAATATTAAAGTTCTCCATCCATCTAGAACTCTTGAAGTGGAAAAAGCTGTTCTTCATCTGTTAGGTTATGCTATGCTGCTGTTTTTAAGATATCACATGATGTTCATATGAATGTCTTAATTACTTAACCTATGTTATCAAATGTTTCTGTGGTCCACAGAAAGTGCACCCCCTTAGTTTTTACCATATTTAAGTAATTACAGAGCAATGCCACCTTATGAAAAGAGGACAAATAAATAAATGGACGTGCAATTCCACTCTACAAGGAAAGACGAGAGACATGTTTCTAAAAAAGGTTTAGTTTATTCAACGAATAACAAGACATCAGTAAAAGTATAAAATGCACTAAAACCAAATAGAGTACTACCTACTAAAATCCAGGCTGAGGCTTACCAGTGGAGATTGGCCAATAACTGAGAGACGGAACCCCCACAAAGAAAAAAATCAAAGGTGCCTCAAACACTCATGACGTGCATTCAGGAGTGAAGAAACTCTTGGGGACAACACACACACAGAGGATCCGCTACCCAGAGACCTTCCAGCCCTACCTGAAGGGCTCAGCCTGTAACACTTAGATAAAACCACTTGAAGTAATTGAAACAATAAAATTACAGTAAATTATCTGATTTGTGTTGTCCTTTGCACATGCTTCTGCCAGGGCCAGATTAACACTTTGTTGTACCCTGGGCAACAATATTAAAAAGCCCCATCATCACAACCCAAGGATCACCATAATATGGTCACATACAGAATATTTTACTGTAATATGCAGTAAATATACTCAATACTTGAATGCCTGACATCACGTAACCCGCTCAGGGTAACCTTTGACCCACCTCGTGTGGACTGACCAATGAGGAGAGGGTCTTAACTTGAGGCCCTCTCTTCATTGGTCAGTCTGCATGAGACTGACTCTCAACACCGCTCTACTTACGTTCAAAGTCATAGGCAGCGAAGCGTCTCTGTGCAGCGCAAAAGCCCGGGAGGACAGTTTGTTTAACATAGGGTGACCATATTTCCATTTCCAAAAAAGAGGACAGGGGATCGGTGCCTATGACGTCACACTATGGCAATGCCACACAAACCACGTTGGGACCCATTTTTTTGTAGGAACTAAATTAATATCAGATTCTGCCAATAAAAGGGCTCCAAAACAATTCATATGTAAATATTTAGCATATTTATTGAAAAATCTCATTTTTCTGCTTTAGTGCTGCAACGAGGTTTAATTAATAAGAAATTATTATACCTTTTGTTTTACAACAGCATCGGTAAGCTTCCTGTGCACAGATTATTAAGGATACTTGTTTCAGCTGTGAGATTAGACGATAGGATCAATGAAAAAATAAGTTGTCGCACACTCCATGGAAACTTTCAGAGAATCCACAAATAGTGGCTTTCAAATGGTTTTGTTACTTTTTGCAAGTTAAGAAAAGCAGCAGATGAGACGGAATGTCTGACAATTTAGTTTTTAATCTGATAATATTAGAACATGCACTATTATGAAGCAATCATAGCGAGATCTGTTACGGTCTGTGTGTGTGCGTGGATGAGCCGGACAGACTGCGCTCCCGGCCGGCTAGAGAGTTTTGTGTGTAGGGAGGGGGTGGGCGCTCTATGTGACTGGCCAATCACAGAGCGTGAAGACAGTCAGTTACCCAATGAGGATTTTCCTTCACCACGATTACAGATATTTACGAGGTTTACTTGTTTCATGCTCGTATTCGTCAAAAATGCTTTAACCGTACTGGATACTCGTCTGAAACGAGTATCTGGCTCATTCCTAGTTGCCAGTCCTTCTGATTAATAGCTGATGTCCCTTATTGTCTTCTGTCTCCATCAAAGTACATGATGAAGAGACAAGTTGGGTTTCCACCCTTGCTAACATTGCAACAAGCTATTACTATTTTGCTGTGAAATCAACAAAATAAAAATTATATAACGCTACAAACTAGCTTGTTTTGGACTAGCTTTACAGGAGTTTTAACTTGTGCTAATAGTTTTTTTATGTCCTTCATGGTGACAAAGGGTTAGCAGTGTGATGTTATGTTCAAGGGGCCATTGCTTTTGAGGTTATTGAACATTCTTGTCAATCACAGGCTTTTATTGCCCCTACTTCACACTGGAAGCATCAGCGGCACGGAACGGCAGTGGAACATCACTGCTTCAAATAGAATCCATTATAGTCTATGAGGGTGATTCAAAACAGCTGTGAAGCAGAGGTTTTCAAGCTCGTCCCAGAAGCAGCACGCTACGCCACGCTGCTAAAGATAGAATTGGGTTCTATTTTTGCCATGAGCTGCTTCTGGGACACCGCAGTTTCCGCAGTTAACATAGGGTTAGACAGGAAATCACTCACGGTTTCAGTGTAAAACCTCCAGTAATATCCAAAATACCATACCATGCCATTTTTTAAATCAACCACATATACAAACAGCACTGGAGCTGACCAAAGCGCTTTACGTATAGTACAGGAAAAGGAGTGACAGAAAGACAATCAACACAGCATAAAACATCAACAAAGATAAAAACTGTTAAAATGCCAAACTGGCTATTATACAATCAATATTTTGCAAAAGCCAATTCATGGTTTAAAGGCCAAGTCATAAAAATATGTTTTCAGTTGGGACAACGGGATGTTGATTGGCGGATTGTAATAGGCAAGGTAATCCAGAGAGCAGGTGACGCATGCACAAACGCACGCTTCCCCCTCATTTTATAGTTCATTGAAGTGGTGAAGAGCAACAGGCAATCAGCCAACCTCATGGCCATGGCCGTGTTTGTGTTCAAAGCTTGTTTGTAGATTTGCTGTAACAGCTTTAAAAGAGAAATATAATTTCTGAAATCAAAACAACAAAAAATGCACAATTTTTAAAGGTTTATTAAAGCGATGCTAAAGAGTTAACACTTTTAGCTATAGCTTTAAAACTGGTTTCAGTGATTTTTCACAAAATCTTTAGCAGCTTCACATTGGACAGCACTCTGTATCCCTCTGCTGACCAGAAACTACGCTTAACGGTAAAATTTGAACACATTGCATGTATTTATGTAAAATACATAAATAAGCCCTTGAAAGTGAAAGCTGACCTGTTCTCTAGCGCCACCATCAGGCCAAACTGAAATCATCAGACCAAAGTTAAAATAAATGTATCTTGAAAAGTTTTCATGCAAATCTTCTCATATTTTCTAACAATATTAATGATCACAAGATTATGAACCTTAATGGGTTTTGGTGATGATATGACCTTTCCTGCAGCACCACCGTCAGGTCAAACTTTCAGTTTTAGAGTTAGTGTATCTTACAAATCTTTCATCCAAATCTTTACTAATTTAGGGTGCACATTCAAGATTCTCACAGAATGAACCATAATGATTGATGTTGGTGACCCTGATGTTGGTGACCCCCCTTTCCCTCTTGTAAACATATTTATTTATTTTCATCTGTTTTTTGTCACATAGTTAGAAAGTCAAACTCTCCCCTCCTCTTTTTTATCCGGGCTTGGGACCGGCAGTGGCAGAGTTAGAGAGTTTTTTTTTTTTTTGCTTTTATTTTAGTTTATGATTTATTTATTTATTTATTTAGCTTTTTACATTTTGTTTTTGTTTTTTGTGTGTTGAGGGATTACATGTTTGAAAGTTCACCCATCTCTGAAACAGAAAATCATAATGACAACATCAGGCAGAACATGGAACAGTCTCTATCCCCACAGTCAAACTTTTAGTTTGCACTGCTGTACAAAGGATGTGTAGAGAGTGTGTGCATGCTCCATGCAGACACATTTCTTGCATTTCAAACAGGTCATGCTAGTCTTAGTCATTGAGAGTGGGGCATACCTGGCACCTACCACGCTTCTTGCTGGCTGTTTGTGCCACTGGAGGAATTTGGGTGTTTGTTTCTGTCTGTAAGTCTCTCACTACAGCTGCAGCAGCTGTTGATGCTCTTGGAAGGCACGGTCTTCTCTCAATCTGAGGTTTCACCAGTGCATTACCAAGCTGCTCCAGGAAAACCCTCCTTCGGCTCAGTTTCTCCCCATTCCAGTCTTTGTTTATCTCTCTCCACATCACGAATGCATTGTATGCACTCACATCAATGATGTGGAAGAAGATGACAAGGGGCCAACGGGCAGTCATGCGTCGACAACCAACACATTCTCACTCCCAGCGCGCCAAAAACAAACGCTTTGTCAGCTACCCTACACGTCAGACCCCTGATGCCTAAAGTGCCCTTTTTCGTTACTTATGTGCGAATAGGGTTTTTTCCCTTTTCTAACTGCAGATCCCAGTGTAGTGTAAAACTGACGCGATGGGATGTTCGCTGATGCGGCACCGAACCAGCTCGTTTAACCGCACCTAAACCTTAACTTTTCACTATTTACAACCTCACCCTCATTCTAACCTTAACCCTCTTGCTACCTAAAACGTTACTCTCACTGTGATCAAGCATTTGTTTCCCATGCATTCTGACTGTCAATTTTCGTATTTGCCGCCAAAGGGGAACGTTAGAACATACCATCTGGCGAGGGGGAGGTTGCAAATACCCTCTACTTTTAACCTCCACCTTGGTAGTTGAAACCTCCCCCTCGCGTTGGCTCGGCCCCAAACTCGACCAATGACGAGCCGGCTCCCGCCGTTCACTTCATAGAGCTGGCTTTTAGAGCGATCGACACATCACTAACGTGTTAGCTAGCAAGATGGTTAAGGTTAGGACAGGGGTGAGGGGAAGGTTAAACAAGAGGACAAGGTTAGGGTGAGGTACAATGAGCTTGTTTGTTGCCCTGGCTGCGGACATCCCATCGCGTCAGTTTTACGCTGCATTGGGATCTGCAGTTAGAAAAGGGAAAAACCCCTTTTTGCACATAAGTAACGAAAAAGGGCACTTTTGGCGTCAGGGGCCTGAGGCGGAGGGTGGCTGACCAAGCATTTGTTTTTGACGCGCTGGGAGTGAGAATGTGTTGCGACAACTGTATGTGGCTGTGATCTTGGGGGGGGGGTCTTGTTTATTTATCTAAACAGGGTCTTTGGGGAGGCAGCGGCTGGTTTAACTTCTCAGATTCATCGTGGACAGAGCTACCCACTGCCACCAGGAGATGGGATGTCTTCTAATTAGCCTTTTCTGGTTTGTTAGTAGGGAGGTTAGTTGCTAGGTTGTTTGTTTTTGTGCTGACGGAGACATCCTGGGGTTACAAATTTCTTGAAATGTCTCCACACAGAAACTTTTTCCTGTTTTTTTGTGTCTGAGTATGGAGCGTCTCTCTGGGACTCGAGGCTTTCTGCTAAAGAGTCATTTTCAGCGTCCACGTTCTGCTCACTGATCGTTTCGGTTTGCTGATCTGGGTTAAAACGTTCAGTCTTTAGTCTCAAGATCAGATTTTGACTTTCCAGATTTGTAGTCAGTGACTCAAGTTCAAAGACTTGTTCCTTCAGGATTCCCAACTCTTCCTCGTGCTGCTCTTTGCTTCTAAACAGATCTAACTGGAGGTTAACGACGACTTTACAGAGTTCAGTTTCTTTTTCCTTCATCTGTTCTAGTTTGGTCATCAGATCATCATGACCTGCACTGCCCACGTCTCTGTTTTGGGCGAGCTCAGTCTCCAAACCAAGTCTGATCTTCTGCTCGTCTCTAAGCTGGTTTTCCAGGCTCTCATACAGGCCAGATGTTTCCTGGAGTTGCTGGTACAGCTGGAGTCTGAGCTTCTGTTCGTTGGTGAAACCTGTGTGGGCAATTTCTGTTATTCTTAAAGAAAAGAGTCGGAGAGAGTTTTTTCAGTCGAGACAGCGTGGTCTTTTATTTGTCTTCTCACATCTCAGGACAGCCGAAAGACCCCGACAAAAGAGTGGTTCCCCTTTTTATAGCTCACAGCCTTTGAACATTCATTAGTCAACCGGCGAGAACCAGACCATATTTGGTAAACTGTGGGTGGAGACTTCTGTCTGGGACACAGCAACACATCAAGTATTTTTAGCAAGTCAGATAAGCTTTAAGCAGTTTTACTGGAAGCAAGCAGAGACCAAAACAGGAAATTCCTTCGGAGCTGATGTTGGAACAGCACACGAACTCTAGCCAGAAAACACTTTCAACCTAAGAACCGAACTTTAACTCAATACATTTTGTAGATGACCTCTTGACCTTTTTGGCGCCAACAGTCCTCCCTTTGGTGGACTTGTCCACCACACATTACTATCGTAAACAAATTAGCAAATTAGCAATGAATGCTTAACTAAGTAACAGAACAAATGAGCAACAAATAATGATAATGTAACAATTTGACCGAGGATAGAGACAAAAGGGCATAACATATGACCTTGAATCAAAAAGTGCATAAAGGAGAACCCATGCCAAAACACGAGATGATGTTCCAGACTAACACAGCAACGTTAACATGTATATGTAATGAACAATGATTAAGACACTGAAAAACAACCGATGAGTTCACAGCTGAGACAATGAAAAACTATGAAACAATACATTAAACATGACTTTAGCATTAACTGAACCCATTACTTCACGAATGTATTGCATGCGCGCTCCGTATGGAGGCAAAAAACCCTGCCCGCTGTACTTTAACAAGGAAAATTCCTCCATGTCCTCCCCGACCCCAGGGACGAACACCTGAAGCACAGAGCGTGCATGCGAGGACATTGGTGACACATGTCCTCGTCAGTGATCAAAAGAAAAAACACACACAAATCAACAAAAGCACATGAAGATAAACAGGTGACAAATATGATGAATAATGAACAATTAGCTTTAGCGAAGACATAATGAAACAGTAATAAGTCCGGTTGAAAACTTCATTCAAAAGAATAAAACGGAAAATACAAGTTCAGCATCCATGTCGGCGTTGGAGGCCTTCTGCTGCAGGAGGGCTTCATGTGGACAAGTGTCCTTTATTTGTCAGGAAAGCAAAGGCATAAGTCCTTGGCTCAGTCCTCCCTTTGTCCATCTTCGTGCAGCGTGGTGGTGCCGACTCCATCCTCCCCACAGCGAGCAAAACACAACATGTCAACAAGAAAAACTTGAATTAGCATGCCAATTGCCTATAAACCTATTACCACAAAAACTTCCTAAATATTAGACCCAAAGACAAAGCATCCATCCCCACATTCACACCCCCTTTCTACACTACTCACTATCCTAAATTAAAGAGCTAGTTTGCCAGCACGGCATGCAATGATTCACTCAACCAGCACCCACCAGAAGATCTGTCGCACCTGAAATGGAGTACCAACAGTCATGGTTATGTTATCACATTAAGTTAAAGAACTCAGACACAAACGGGAACAAAAATGATGTGAAACCTAAGAATATATGGTAAACTCATATGTTGGGTCGCCTATCATCAGTAGTTCTGAATCCCCAGCATACGAGGAATTAATCCGCAGCATTATGATCTATGATATTGGCATTAATGTGCTCTAAGCACTTATCCAGAAACATGTCAGTTCTGGGCTCATTATTGGTAGTTTACCAGGAATACACACAGGCTATATTCTGTTAGGATTTATCTCTTTATTACCTCAGATCTGCCTGGCCCCTCCGGCCCATGCAAAAGCTTTACGTACACCTTAAACCTATAACCTCCCCTCGGACAAATAAAACAATCAAAGTTGTAAAACTGGAACAAAAGTAATTAGACATCAGCTAAGTGACGCCGTCATTGTATGGTTAGTGAGACTAGTCAAGTCTTTGCATCCACAGATGTGATTATAATGACGTGAATGCAGGTATGGAAACCAGTCTAGGGTGTAGAGTAGTTGCATTTTACTCATCTGTCATTGTGAACAATTCCTCTATTGGTGTCGCGGTCGTCGGATGGCCTATAAAACGATGATACATTGTGGTGATGTCTTTGTCCTCTTGTTATGCTTGTCCATTGGTTATCCTCTTCACCTCCTCCAGAAGAAACCCCATTGTAATTAATCAGGGATGGGTCCTTTAGCCTTCATCTCAGGTATCGACGTGAGTCCATGAGAGTCCAATCTTCATCTTTTTCCATCCTCACCCTTGGTCACCGTGCAACACCAGGAAGCCTTGCACTCCGTACGGACCAGACGTCCCCCGAGCCGATCGCCTAGGGATTAATGGTTATGCACAAAAATGTCCTATCTCTTACTGACCCTAGCCTCTGATACCTACAACATCAGACACATACAGCTACAAACAGCAAGCGCAATTAAAGGTACAGTAACATCATAACATGGACACACACGGACACACAAACACATACACATGCACATACACACACAGAGAGAGAGATAGAGAGAGAGCAAGAATGTGTGTGTGGAAGAAAAATAAGTGGGATCCACTTTGCCACCAGCATCTCCACCTGTGTCACAGAGAAAAAATTGCAAAGAAATTAAAACATAAAGCAAACAACAATAATTCAATGAGTATAAATGATTCAACTAAAATATACAACCATGCATGTTTTTTTTTAAAACAGTTCCAGTAGCACTGACGATTCCTTGTGCAATGGATTGTTAAGATGGTCTTCCTCAATTAGAGATTATAACCGAATTGTTTCAGGATCCTGAATTTGAATTTGAATTGGTTAATTTACTCAGAATAGTCCAATGGCTTTGTTGATGTTTCTCAAGGCTCGGCTACGCCCATATAAATAAAGGAACAAACAAACAAAACAAACACAGTCAAGCACATGGTCCATACACGTCTCTGTGCCCTCACACACCAAGCAAATGTCAGACTGAAGCGAAAGTGTGAAATTCCTCAGTTAAGTAGGCATGCATGTTAGCAATTTCATCCAGAGCTTCCTTCCACTTCTTAAACATCTGGATTATTTCTGGAAAAATTTCAGTTTAGCCAATTTCGGCTGTAGCCAAATCCAAATGTTCTCGCAACGCCATTCCCGCAAAAGGCCAATTAAAAATGTTATGTTAAAGATTACACAAGATGAGAAAATGTGAACATAATTATTATCGAATGAGAGGTACAATTATTCACTATTTTGTAACATTATTTTCTACGTTAGAACTTACAGCTGATAGAAAAATATAGGATCAGGTTTCTAATCCTATTTTTTAAGGTTAACTTCCTCAGTTAACTATGTTCTGCAGTAGTTTAGTAAATTTTTCCCAATTCTGACATTTCACCAAGCCAACTGATTGTTGCCCAATAAGCTTTTTCCATTACCTAACTGCAGCAAGCACTCCTTCACTGGGTGTAACCATAGGAGACAGTCTCTTTTGAGCCTCTCTTTGTAAGTCCAGGATGACCACCGTCATTGATTAAAGTTCACATGTTAGCACACATGCTCCTCCCCTTTGTCCTTTATTTCATATGCAGCAGGGCAAACAAGCGTCTGCCTCATTGTGTCAATTTTACGGCGCCTCCCCCATCTCGACGCAGACACACAGCTTGTGGTGGGGACTTCCTGCTCCATTTGTGTAGGGCCAGATCCAGGAAACTGTCATTTGCAGTCGGTTTCCATCTCTGTGACAGGCCAACCCAGTAAAGTTCATGCCGCCACAGTTCACAGCAAACGTCTTCCTTAAATATGTTGATTGGGTTGAAATGACAGAACTTTCTCTTTTACAAATCAACGATGGCTTCTAATGATTAGTCGACTTTACTGACTCAAAGGTAAATCTAGACTACTTCCTGGGCACAATTGTTCCTTAATCATCAAATCAGTTCTACACAGGTTTTAATCCTTAGGTGCAATCTAACCCAAAATGCAAGATCCCTCTTTTCATTTTTTATTTTTATCCATCTTATTTTGGGAGAATAACTACCAGTTTTTTAATCCAAAGCAACCTGGTACAGTTTCTAGCCAGGTTACAGGAAATAATAGTTAGTTTATCAGTTTTTTTTCCATTATTCAGCGTCTCAAAATCCAGCCACTAATGTTAATGGTTCTTAAAGTTGAGGCAAGACAATTATTGGGTTTTGTTTTACAGCAAGATTTACAGCAATAGTTTTACAAAACCTATACTAAATATTTATAAATGGGTGTAACTGAACGTTCTGGAGCAAATACTTTATTTCCTGACTGATTGTTAATTTTAAGATTGGATCCTATGATTCTAAGAGGTATGAGAGCTGCAGAATGCAGCACCCTGTGCTATTTATAGACTACGGGATTCTTATGTGTAAATGTGGGTGGAGTCAGGCCCTCAGGCAGAACTTTCAGTCTCATTCTTCCCTGACCGTTCAGGAGAAAATATCTCACGGAGGCCACCCATGGACTAAGAATTAAGACTGGACTAAGAAGGTATGCCCAAAACACCAAAATTATCTTTTCTAAAGTCACAAATTGCTTAAAACTGCATGTTACAGAAAGCAAGCAAGCCTTGTTTCCACCATGTGTGTGTGTGTGCAGACAGTAGAAAAAGAGGAAGAGAGAGAGACTCCAGTTACAACACGGCCCAAAAGCTGATAAAATACTTCCTTTGTATAAACACGACCATGCAACTTTTATATTTTAAACGATTTCCTTGTCATCGCACTAACTACCAGTTCTTTTTCTATTGTTTTTCAGTCGGGCAAAGCTGGACTATGCCCTGTTTTATCCAGCAGCTCTCTCTATTAAACACTGCGTCATTCAACAGAGGATCCAGCCAGAAGCAGCATTCACTTCTCATGCAAGAAACACTCACATCCAGTCACACAACGGCACAGACAACATTTTTCCTCTTTGTCACAGTCTTTTAAACAAAAGTAAGTCAGTCCGTCACTTATTTATTCCCTGTATATATATGTACATATAAACACACATACACATACAAACATTTGTTTTACCTTATCTTTTCTTAATCTCTTTGTTCCAGTTGGACTATTATTATTGTGTTTCTCCTAATTTAAATTTAACTGACCCAAATTGGCACTTACTTTTCCTACTTTACACCAAATTGACAGGACTTCCTTTAACGGCTGGTAATTTTCAGAACTTAATGCCTGCTTTTAAGCAAGTCTTATTCAACCATTAGAGCAAGTCAAATTGCAATTTTTGAGAGCGCTCTGAGAAACAGTCCACATATTTATTTTCTACAGATCTGTTTCGATCTTACTGTTTAGCAGCTGCCTGACCTTCAATAAATGTTTATCTAAATATTCTAAAATAAAGCTGTCATTTACAACTTTCCTTGTGTTCCTTGTTTTTTTCCCCCTTTTAATCTCCAGGCCACTACATATATATATATATATATATATATATATATATATATATATATATATATATATATATATATATATATATATTTTATATATATATATATATATATATATATATATATATATATATATATATATATATATATATATATATATATATATATAAATATGTTACTTTAAAACCTTTTATTTATTAACTTATGGTACTCTGTTCAGACTGATCAGAACAGGATTGCAGAATTTGAATTTTGCGTAACTTCAAACATTAAATTTAGCACTGCAGTGAACTTTAAATATGCGAGTTGCAACTTTTAGAGCTCTTATTTATCTTATTTATTTTCCTGGTATCGCATCAGGCCCTCACACTGTGGTTCTTTCTATTCAACCCCCACCTCCCCCCGATTCCGAGAAATGATGGGGCGCTACTTCCACCTCCTAATATGGTCAAAAGTAGTTGAGACTTACATAAGCTGGAGAGATCAACATGTTTTGGATCACGTAATCAGCAGCTGGGCTGCCTGATAAGCAAGGAGTTGCACCGCATGTGTGCGGCTGGAATTGATAAGCAACATGTCAACATGCACGTACCACCCACACACGGAGCTCCCAAAACTCGGCTCTGCTTTTTGCACTCTCCAAGTGCTCAAACTGAGAGCCATACGCAGCCTCTCGCTGCAAACTCAAGACGTCTTCTCACAGGCCTCACTACTGCTTTGCAAACACTCTTAAATTTGTTACTCCTCGAGGACGAACCGAACTCAGCAAAGACTTCAACTTCTTTTACAGGCCTCTTTTTCTCTTTTTACTTTGCCACAAACTCTTATTAAATTTACCAATCCCCAGGGGAAAAGACCGAATTACAGGCAAACCTCATTTCTCACAACTTCAGCGCTTTTTCTTCAGGATCCCCGTCTCTGCTCTTACCGAGTCAGGAGACTGGATTTCTCAAAACCTTGTCAGCTTTTCAGATTCTATTCCAATCTGCTGTCCCACCTTTCAATTTGACACTTAAAATTTGTCCGTCATCAAAATGACACAGCTGACTTCACACGTTGTGAATATTTTACCACTGTCAGACATGAATCCTCTCTCCAACTGATATTTATAGTATTATCAGAACAGGAGAACACCCCTGCCCAGTGACAGAGGCCACAAAAATGAACAAAAACATGCTCACCTGGGCCCTTAGTTTGGACCTCAGCCACTGGACAGGAGCCAAGGGACGCCACGGAAAGTCCTCGCTGTTCACCCATCTGAGGTGCCAAAATGTGGGCAATTTCTGTTATTCTTAAAGAAAAGAGTCGGAGAGAGTTTTTTCAGTCGAGACAGCGTGGTCTTTTATTTGTCTTCTCACATCTCAGGACAGCCGAAAGACCCCGACAAAAGAGTGGTTCCCCTTTTTATAGCTCACAGCCTTTGAACATTCATTAGTCAACCGGCGAGAACCAGACCATATTTGGTAAACTGTGGGTGGAGACTTCTGTCTGGGACACAGCAACACATCAAGTATTTTTAGCAAGTCAGATAAGCTTTAAGCAGTTTTACTGGAAGCAAGCAGAGACCAAAACAGGAAATTCCTTCGGAGCTGATGTTGGAACAGCACACGAACTCTAGCCAGAAAACACTTTCAACCTAAGAACTCAACTTTAACTCAATACATTTTGTAGATGACCTCTTGACCTTTTTGGCGCCAACAGTCCTCCCTTTGGTGGACTTGTCCACCACACATTACTATCGTAAACAAATTAGCAAATTAGCAATGAATGCTTAACTAAGTAACAGAACAAATGAGCAACAAATAATGATAATGTAACAATATGACCGAGGATAGAGACAAAAGGGCATAACATATGACCTTGAATCAAAAAGTGCATAAAGGAGAACCCATGCCAAAACACGAGATGATGTTCCAGACTAACACAGCAACGTTAACATGTATATGTAATGAACAATGATTAAGACACTGAAAAACAACCGATGAGTTCACAGCTGAGACAATGAAAAACTATGAAACAATACATTAAACATGACTTTAGCATTAACTGAACCCATTACTTCACGAATGTATTGCATGCGCGCTCCGTATGGAGGCAAAAAACCCTGCCCGCTGTACTTTAACAAGGAAAATTCCTCCATGTCCTCCCCGACCCCAGGGACGAACACCTGAAGCACAGAGCGTGCATGTGAGGACATTGGTGACACATGTCCTCGTCAGTGATCAAAAGAAAAAACACACACAAATCAACAAAAGCACATGAAGATAATCATGTGACAAATATGATGAATAATGAACAATTAGCTTTAGCAAAGACATAATGAAACAGTAATAAGTCCGGTTGAAAACTTCATTCAAAAGAATAAAACGGAAAATACAAGTTCAGCATCCATGTCGGCGTTGGAGGCCTTCTGCTGCAGGAGGGCTTCATGTGGACAAGTGTCCTTTATTTGTCAGGAAAGCAAAGGCATAAGTCCTTGGCTCAGTCCTCCCTTTGTCCATCTTCGTGCAGCGTGGTGGTGCCGACTCCATCCTCCCCACAGCGAGCAAAACACAACATGTCAACAAGAAAAACTTGAATTAGCACGCCAATTGCCTATAAACCTATTACCACAAAAACTTCCTAAATATTAGACCCAAAGACAAAGCATCCATCCCCACATTCACACCCCCTTTCTACACTACTCACTATCCTAAATTAAAGAGCTAGTTTGCCAGCACGGCATGCAATGATTCACTCAACCAGCACCCACCAGAAGATCTGTCGCACCTGAAATGGAGTACCAACAGTCATGGTTATGTTATCACATTAAGTTAAAGAACTCAGACACAAACGGGAACAAAAATGATGTGAAACCTAAGAATATATGGTAAACTCATATGTTGGGTCGCCTATCATCAGTAGTTCTGAATCCCCAGCATACGAGGAATTAATCCGCAGCATTATGATCTATGATATTGGCATTAATGTGCTCTAAGCACTTATCCAGAAACATGTCAGTTCTGGGCTCATTATTGGTAGTTTACCAGGAATACACACAGGCTATATTCTGTTAGGATTTATCTCTTTATTACCTCAGATCTGCCTGGCCCCTCCGGCCCATGCAAAAGCTTTACGTACACCTTAAACCTATAACCTCCCCTCGGACAAATAAAACAATCAAAGTTGTAAAACTGGAACAAAAGTAATTAGACATCAGCTAAGTGACGCCGTCATTGTATGGTTAGTGAGACTAGTCAAGTCTTTGCATCCACAGATGTGATTATAATGACGTGAATGCAGGTATGGAAACCAGTCTAGGGTGTAGAGTAGTTGCATTTTACTCATCTGTCATTGTGAACAATTCCTCTATTGGTGTCGCGGTCGTCGGATGGCCTATAAAACGATGACACATTGTGGTGATGTCTTTGTCCTCTTGTTATGCTTGTCCATTGGTTATCCTCTTCACCTCCTCCAGCAGAAACCCCATTGTAATTAATCAGGGATGGGTCCTTTAGCCTTCATCTCAGGTATCGACGTGAGTCCATGAGAGTCCAATCTTCATCTTTTTTCATCCTCACCCTTGGTCACCGTGCAACACCAGGAAGCCTTGCACTCCGTACGGACCAGACGTCCCCCGAGCCGATCGCCTAGGGATTAATGGTTATGCACAAAAATGTCCTATCTCTTACTGACCCTAGCCTCTGATACCTACAACATCAGACACATACAGCTACAAACAGCAAGCGCAATTAAAGGTACAGTAACATCATAACATGGACACACACGGACACACAAACACATACACATGCACATACACACACACACAGAGAGAGATAGAGAGAGAGCAAGAATGTGTGTGTGGAAGAAAAATAAGTGGGATCCACTTTGCCACCAGCATCTCCACCTGTGTCACAGAGAAAAAATTGCAAAGAAATTAAAACATAAATCAAACAACAATAATTCAATGAGTATAAATGATTCAACTAAAATATACAACCATGCATGTTTTTTTTTAAAACAGTTCCAGTAGCACTGACGATGCCTTGTGCAATGGATTGTTAAGATGGTCTTCCTCAATTAGAGATTATAACCGAATTGTTTCAGGATCCTGAATTTGAATTTGAATTGGTTAATTTACTCAGAATAGTCCAATGGCTTTGTTGATGTTTCTCAAGGCTCGGCCACGCCCATATAAATAAAGGAACAAACAAACAAAACAAACACAGTCAAGCACATGGTCCATACACGTCTCTGTGCCCTCACACACCAAGCAAATGTCAGACTGAAGCGAAAGTGTGAAATTCCTCAGTTAAGTAGGCATGCATGTTAGCAATTTCATCCAGAGCTTCCTTCCACTTCTTAAACATCTGGATTATTTCTGGAAAAATTTCAGTTTAGCCAATTTCGGCTGTAGCCAAATCCAAATGTTCTCGCAACGCCATTCCCGCAAAAGGCCAATTAAAAATGTTATGTTAAAGATTACACAAGATGAGAAAATGTGAACATAATTATTATCGAATGAGAGGTACAATTATTCACTATTTTGTAACATTATTTTCTACGTTAGAACTTACAGCTGATAGAAAAATATAGGATCAGGTTTCTAATCCTATTTTTTTAAGGATAACTTCCTCAGTTAACTATGTTCTGCAGTAGTTTAGTAAATTTTTTCCCAATTCTGACATTTCACCAAGCCAACTGATTGTTGCCCAATAAGCTTTTTCCATTACCTAACTGCAGCAAGCACTCCTTCACTGGGTGCAGTTTTGCTCTTCCAGAAGTTTCCTCTCTCTGTTCGTCAGATCCGTTTCAACGTTGTCCAGCATCTCAAAGAGGTCACCACTCCATTTCTTAAGATTGTTCATTTCCTTCTTAAAGTTTTCGTTGACAGTGACTTTATGCTGGGCGTTCTTCTGCTCCTGGACACTAACGAGTCTGAACTGACGTTCTTGATCTAAATCTGTTTGCAGATTTTTGATGAAAACGTTCTTTTCTGAAAGCTGCTCCTTTAAATTCTCCAGCTTGTCAGTCAACTTCCGTTCTACGCTGATTTTCTAATCTTTTTCTCTGCTAAACATCACTTTTAAGTCCAAATGTCGTTGCTCCAGTTTTTCAAAGTTCTCAATCAGATTGTTTCTCGAGACTCCAGAAAAACGGGACTCGTCTGTCTCACCTTTTAGATCTGAGCAGATTTTTTGTAAATCTTCATTCACGTTTCTCTGCTCCTGTAACTTCTTTTCTAAAGCCACCAGCTTTTGTTGCTGCTGAACCAAACTGTTCTCCATCTCTTTAGTTTGCTCCTTGTAAAGCGCACACTGGTTCTCTGCAGCAATCCTCTTCTCCCTCTCCTGATTGAAACAAGTATTTCTGTTCTGCAGTTTTTCTTTCAAATGATCCACTTGTTTCAAAAGGTCACAGACGACAGATTTATCTTGGAGTTGATGTTTGACTCTCTCCTGCTGTTCAACCAACTCCTTGTGAGAAGCAGCGTTCTCAGCGGTCAGGGTTTCCACGACCAGCCTGAGTTCTGAGTTACTCTGAGTCAGATCTTTGATCTCCTTCTTGAGATTTCCGTTCATTGAACTCATTTGATCTTTAGTTTTTTTGAGTTCTTCCTCACAGGTCAGGCGGAGCTTGTTTTCTTTGTTCAAACGTTTCTCTAAACTTTCACAGATTACATTCTTCTGTTTGAGCTGATGCTTGAAATCGTTTTGCTCTTCCAGAAGTTTCCTCTCTCTGTTCGTCAGATCCGTTTCAACGTTGTCCAGCATCTCAAAGAGGTCACCACTCCATTTCTTAAGATCGTTCATTTCCTTCTTAAAGTTCTCGTTAACAGTGACTTTATGCTGGGCGTTCTTCTGCTCCTGGACACTAACGAGTCTGAACTGACGTTCTTGATCTAAATCTGTTTGCAGATTTTTGATGAAAACGTTCTTTTCTGAATGCTGCTCCTTTAAATTCTCCAGCTTGTCAGTCAACTTTCGTTCTACGCTGATTTTCTCATCTTTTTCTCTGCTCAACATCGCTTCTAAGTCCAAATGTCGTTCCTCCAGTTTTTCACACTGGTTCTCTGCAGCAATCCTCTTCTCCTTCTCATGATTGAAACAAGCACGGAGTCAGCTCATGTTCGTGTTTTTAATGACATTTTATTAACCCTCGACTCTGGTTCTAATGTATTGCTGGTTTTGTTGGATCTGTCGGCTGCTTTCGATACGGTTGATCATGCTATTCTGCTGACTCGGCTGAACCAGCTGGTCGGCATCCAGGGGACTGCCTCAGACTGGTTTAGGTCCTACTTCTGTGACCGCACCTTTAATGTTATGATGGGTAGTGCTGCCTCCCCCTCTGCAGCTTTGACTTGTGGTGTTCCTCAGGGCTCTATACTTGGACCCCTTTTATTTAATTTATATATTTTGCCCCTGGGTGACATTTTTAAAAAACACCACATTGATTACCATTTTTATGCAGACGATTGCCAATCATATGCCTCTGTGAAGCCTAATGACTCCTTACTGCCCCTTGTTGAATGCTGCAATGATGTGAAGAGCTGGCTGTCAGAAAACTTTCTTTTGCTGAACGACGCTAAGACAGAGGCCATCATTTTCAGCCCTGGTACTTCTCAAAGTCCCCAACTGACCCTTCCATTTATCACAAGTGGGTTGAAAAACCGTGTCACAAACTTAGGGGTTGTGATGGATGCTAAACTAAAAATGGACATTCATGTCAACCAGGTAGTTAAGACCTGTTATTACCACCTGAGGCGTCTCTCTAAAGTTAAGCCCATGTTAAAAAGGCGTCATCTCCATTCAGTTGTCCATGCATTTATTACTTCCCGTCTCGACTACTCTAACTCAGTGCTGTACAGTATCTCCTCCTCCACTCTCGCTCGACTTCAGCTTGTGCAGAACGCAGCAGCTCGTTTCTTGACTGGCACCAGGCAGCGGGAACACATCACACCGGTTTTAGCAAATCTCCATTGGCTCCACATCCATCTCCGGATAGAGTTTAAGATCCTGGTTTTTGTTTTTAAATCCCTCAATAACTTAGCACCTGGCTACTTGTCTGAGCTCATTCGCCCATATGTCCCTACAAGATCCCTCCGTTCAGCTGACCAACACCTCCTACATGTCCCTAGCTCTCGCTGTAAGTCCCGCGGGGAGCGCACCTTTTCAGTTTGTGCACCAAAGCTCTGGAACCACTTGCCCCTCCTGATCAGACTCTCTTCCTCTCTTTCCCTTTTTAAGTCTCGTTTAAAAACTCACTTTTATTCTCTGGCTTTTAATTCTGTCTAACTTATTCCCTTTCTCCTTTTCTTTTCGAGGTAGATTACTTGATTTTAATGGATTTAGTTTTTATTTTTGATTGTTTTTATTGTGTGTTTTTGTTCAGCACTTTGGTCGGCTCTCATGCCGTGTTTAAATGTGCTATATAAATAAAATTGGTATGGTATGGTAATTGGTATTTAGATTCTGCAGTTTTTCTTTCAAACGATCCACTTGTTTCAGAAGTTCATCAGTTTGGCTGCTTTTAAAATCAGCTAATTCCTGCTGAACCGTCTGAGGTCTTGGGACAACTGTCTGAGATTCAGAGATCTCCAGTTCAGCAGATAAATGAGTCTCATTAGGAAGTGACTCTTTCTCAGCACCAAAGACGGATGTTTGATCTGACACCTGAGACTCCATCTCTTCAGTTTTAGACAGATCTGACTTTTCGTCCTCACTATCGGAACCAAAGTCGATGACTAAATCATAATCCATTTCAACGGTGTTGACACATAAGTCGTGCCAGCAGATGTTTTTGCTGTTCATCAATTCAGCAAAAGCAAGAGGTTGCGCTTTACACTACAGTGTATCATTCATCCATTCACACACACATTCACACACTGGTGGGGATGAGCTACAATGTAGCCACAGCTGCCCTGGGGTGCACTGACAGAGGCGAGGCAGCCGAGCACAGGTGCCACCGGTCCCTCCGACCACCACCAGCAGGCAAGGTGGGTTAAGTGTCTTGCTCAAGAACACAACAGCAGAATTCTCTGTCCGGAGCCGGGATCGAACCCGCAACCTTCTGATTACTGGACAACCCGCTCAACCTGTTGAGCTACTGCTGCCCCGATGGTTATGCGGCAACCCGAACTAAATCCCAAATGAGGAACCCCCAACCCCACCACCACTCTACCACTCTCAGGGTCCTTGCAGCCATCAGTATAAAGGTGCAAGGACGAACCCCACGCTACCTCCATAAAATCCATAAAAGCCCCTGCCTCCCTCTCACCCCAACCTCAATTCAGAAAAGAAAAGTCCACCTCAGGGACCGGCAGTAGCCAAGGCGAAACCTCAGGCCAGACCAAATGGGAGCGAACAGACCACTCGAGGAAGCCCTGCTCCACCGCCCGTTTCCTCAGCCAATAAGGAAAACCATCCCATCCCAAATTCCCAGAAGACGGTCTATCAGCTCCCATCCCCATGACCTTCAACAGGTAACGTAACCCCAGCTTAGTCCGACGGAACTCCAATGGCATCTCACCCATCTCAACGAGGAGGGCAACCACAGGGGTAGACTGAAACGCCTCACTGCACACCCACAAGGCTGCTGCCTGCAGCACATCAAGCAGCTTTAGTGTAGCAGGGTCCGCCGACCCATATACAAAACACCCATAGTCCAAGGACGATCTAATCATGCCTCGATACACTTGCAGTAAGGTGTTCCTGGATGCCCCCTAGTCAGTACCAGCCAGACAATGCGAGACATTCAGTACGCAACCACATCTGACTACCAGACAGCGTATGTACTTTCCCCACGTGTGCTTGCCAACCAACCATAGGCTCAAATATCTATAGGATGACACCCACTCCACCAGTTGTCTGCCTAAGAAAAAAACCTTCATGCGAAACATTTCTCTTAAAACCAAAAACCATTAACTTGGTCTTGGACGAGGACAACCGAATGCCCCATCTCCTAGCCCAGGCTACCACACCATCCAACCCCTCCTGGACCTTGCGAAAAACAAAACAAAAGTTCCGACCACGCTTCCAGAAGGTGCCATCATTGTCAAACAAAGACCTACCGAAGCCACCACCCAGGGAGTCGAACAGCCCTGTAGCGGAGGCAAATTGATGATATTATCTGTTATGACCAGGAAGATGTAATATTCTATATTAGATAAGATCAGATCTAGGTTCTTTGCTTTTTCAGTGATCAGCCACACTTAGTGTTACTTCAAGAAAGAGTCAGGTTTATAAAAGTAAGAATTTCTTTTACAAACAATTTAAAACATGACTAATTAATTAAGCATTTACTGTGATTGGATGTAACTAAATGTGAGGAAGAAACATATGTGTGAATGAAATGTCAGTCTGAGCTTCCTTATCAAAATAAGCTGAGTTCTGGTGAAAATAATTAGCTTTGCTCTAAGCTATAAAGTTGTTATCATCAGAAGAACATTCAGACGCATTCTATCATGTGTACTGTACCCGTTTCAGAGAGACCCTCTTGGTGGATCCAAAAGTCACAGGGGTCGGCTGACCGCTGGCACCGGAGGGCTGTAGAATACCGTGGTACAGACTCTTTAGTCCAGAGATGTCTCAGGTCACAGCAGCTGGATGGAACTGTGCGTCTGGCGGACTCTTAACCCATTTGTGCCCAAATTCTCTTCAGAGTCGTAATGCATATCATTTTATTAGTTAAGTCCCTCTGAATCATGTTATATAATTTCTTTTCAATTATGTACTTTTTTGGGGAAGAAAATGGCATATTTATGACTGGCAACTATTGTTGCCAGTGGTCACACAGCTTGTCAGTAGGTGAAATGTCACCTAATAATAGGAATAGAGAAGTAATAATAATATCGTTATAACCAGGGCCGACCCTGGGGGCATTTTCACTGGGCAAAATTTTTCCTAGCAACCACCGTCTAAGCGCCACCATCAACTCCCTCATTGGCAGGTGGTGTTCCCACTGCAGGGTGCGGGGTCTCAGATGGAGTGTCACCGCAACAGTCAACCTCATCTGGAGTAGGTGGTTTTTCCACCCAGGATGAAGTGATCCAGCTGCAGCGACGACGCAGACTCTGCGGGTGTCGCTGACCTTGGAGGCTGTGAAGGACTAGTCACTCTCAACACATCAGAGGATGGCACTGATGGAGGCTTTGAACTTGGCACGGAGCATGCTATTTTTCCACACTCAGGGTCAGGAGGCAAAAAATTGGGCAGGGGTTCTCCAACACCCGACCAAAGTCCCCCCTTTTCCAGACCGAAGAAAGCTTCAAAGCGCTTCAAGAGGTCAACGTCCTCTGACTTTGCTCCAAAGTCAGAGGACCAATGGTGAAGTGGAGGAGTGACCTAGAGGACAAGACCACGTCAGAAGGAGAGAAAACACGCACAGTCACTGCACAAGGAATCAGTTCCGGAGGCCGTACGCCTCCTCCTGCACCCCGGCAGAGGCGGTTGAACATAGACCGGGACATGATTGTGTAACCTGAACCAGTATCCAGGAGGGCATTGCACCGGAGCGTATGGCCCACTTGCACGTACGCCATAGGCTTACTGGCTCTCCTATGAGACAGAAGGTGTACCATGAACAGATCGGCAGACTCGACACCGGGGGTGCCAGACCGTCGTTACCTGAGGACGAATCAGTCATCAGTTCAGCTGGAGCAGAGATTTGGTCTACTTCTTGTAAATCAGAGTCAGATGACTTGTTATCTGGCTGCAGTGTTTCTCCCACATCTGGAAGCAGATCAGCAGAAAAAAGGGTTAAAACCTTTCCAAAATAGGAATCATTCTCTATAGCCTGGACGCTGTCATCCAGATTCTGGAGTTTCTCATTTATATTGGAGAGTTGCTGCTGAATGTGTCCCTTCTTTTCAGTTAGAAAATCCATCAAAAGTGTATCTCTATCTACAGCCATCTTGGAGATGCCACAGAATGCTTAATTTTGTTTTAAATGAACCCTTTAGGCGCCATAGTTTTTTCAGTAAAATATGAATTTTTTATATCACTATTTAATGAGCTTGTAGCTTAAATCTGGTTAGAGATAGAGGAATTAGAGCCCTGCACGGGCCTAAAATCTGAGCCTGTGTCCGGCCCGGCCCGAGGGGGTGGAGCCCCGGCCCGGCCCGGTCCGAAAAGGTTTTCAGGATTCTCTGGCCCGACCCGAGCCCGACTTTTTTTAACCAACTAAATGAAAACAAAGTGCGTCAATCCTGACCAATGTGTTAAAAGACGTGCAGGATCCGATCAATTTGTTTTACCCTCATTTACCGTCACGGAGATGACGGCGCACTGGCTCTGGTGGTAATCAAGTTAAATTTTATCTCTTTCCAACAATTTTCACAAGAAATCAAAACAGTTAAAAGCAGGGCTTGTGTTGTGTTGACCGGATAGTTCCCGATTTGACCGTTTATTTTGACGGAGAAAGAATAGAAAGAATTACCCCGACGCATGCAGACGAACTGACATTTTATTCGTTACGCACATTGCAAATGTAGCTAAATCACCCAAGAAAAGATTCCCATCTGAACATCTGAGCTGGACACTGCTCAGCGCAGCTCGCTGTCAGCGCATATGTGCACAGCAAGCTAAAGTTCTGTTCAGGTTTACGCAGACAATCTTTACATAGAATTGACTTACAGATTTGGGTTGGTGCCCTCGGACTACGTGAGGCTCTGCAATGCTGCTGCTTTGGGCCCTGGCAAGATGGGCTGGGGTCTCCATGCCCTGGGTGGCATTTTGACAACAGAGGTGCCTATTGGGGCCAGTGGGGGAGCTGGCTCCCTGGAGGGCTAAGTGCAACCAGCCATTCCTCCCCATTCCCGCATATTTTTCTCCTCCTGCTCCCTCACATCATCACACAAACATGCACATAAGGACCTTGGGGGGTGGACAAGTCAGGGAGTGCGGGTATGGACTCCATTTCCGCATTCCTGTGGTAACCTGCCCCCCTATTTTATCTGCACTTTAAACACTTCCACCAACGTCATTCCACGCAAGCACACACTTAGGGCCTTGGGAGTGAGCACATTCAACGGCAGTTGGCAGGGGGATTTCTCAGCCTCATCATGGGTGCCGGTACTCACTTCCAAATTTAAACCGCACTTAGACACAGAGGGCTGTGGGTGCAAGTGCGGTGGTGTGGTGGCATCAGCTGGCAGAGGCCAGGCAATGCCCGCACTGCCCGCTCACCACAGCCATGGAATACACCTCATCAACACACAACACTATATTGGAGCAGGCGGAGGGAGACTAGGGGTCTTAGCACACCTCTGTTGTTGCTTGGCTTCCTGGGGCTGGAGGCTAGGAGGGAGATCTGGCCGTCTGGTTGGGGCCTGGGGTGGTGGGTTGCTGTGCTCAGCGTTGGGCGGGGGAGCCTGCTCATCAGCACCCCAGCAGAAAGGGTCGAACTCTGGGAACCGGTAATGGTTGTACCCCATGTGCAGCAGTACCGGGACCAGAGTGAATAGGGTGTGTATGGGGAGCATGAATGGGTGTCCGGCATGCATTTTTGTAAGTCTTTGGTTGTATGTGCATGTATGAGCATGAGGGAGGGAGTGTGTGACTGTGTTTGTGTATGGCTGGATATGTCAGGTGGGGCCTTTGACTCCTCTCTTCTCCTGGGCCTTCTTTTGATGATATAGATCTTCGTCTCAGCTCCCCCTGCCACACCTGGTGTGGAGTGTGGTGCCTTGGTCTACCTGAATGTTCGTGGCTCCCGGGTCAGGGGGTTTAACATTTTTGGCATCTGCCTGATCAATTCCGGTGGCTGTCTGGTGGGGTCTGGGTCCCTGGGCTCTGCTGGGTCCCCAGCGGGGATGGTCACCCCTGGGTCACTGGGTCCCGGGCTTGGCCAGCTAGGGGGTGGGAGGTTACGGGCGGGCCTGTGGGCTTGCCGCTGATATCTCCCGGGACTCTGACGGCTGCTGGTTGTGGCCCCCCGGGGCGATCCTCTGTGCCTCTCGAGGGGGGCGGGGGCCTTTCTGGTTGCAGTCTCCTTGGGGTTCCTGTGTTCTGGGGCAGCTCCTGGATCTCTGGGACTTGGAGCTCCCCCCGTCTCCTACACATCTTTGGGGGGCAGATCTGTGGTCCCTCACGCTCTCTATTGGACGCTTTTATAGAGAAACCTTACATAAACAAGCGCGTGTACATACACAGGTGCTCACATGGTACTCTCATAAGTATGGACTTGGGCACGTTCAACACACGTCTTAAGGCTGTCGTTGTCACTAAATGCACTATGATTTATTATCGTGTGATTGTTCAGTTAAACAATGTTGATTTTATATTTCATCATCAGGCTGACGCAGTGATAGCTTGCTCCTGATGTATTGTTGTGTGTCCCATTTTTTTCTATTCTTTCTCTTTCTACAGGTCTAGAGGCAGACTCTTGTTCATTATTGTTTATTTTTGTGGAAACCCCCCTTTCCCCCACCTTTTGTCTTTTCCTTTCTCTTTCACCTCTGTCTCCGTGTCTGGTCGGAATCACAAAGCATTCAAAAACAATAACAATAAAGTTTTAAGTATCAGGCGTGACATTAAAAGCAGAAGCTTTGATGCTCCACCTGAGATTAAATTCCTGAGATTAAATCTGTAAGGCTTGTTACCAGCATTCAGACATCAATTCTGTTTGCTTCACAGCCGAACAGGACACAGAGAAAATAAAACAAATAAAAAAATTAAAAAAATGAGCTTGTATCCAGAGAAGCAAGTCTGAGTGGGAGATGATGTTTTGCTCCTAACTGTGATCAGAGTTTGACCGGAGTAGTTTCATAAACACTAGGCGCCTTATTTGTCGCATCCACACATACTCTCAGTGAGACCTCTGTACAGATCCGGAGTGCCAGGTCCATGGACCCTCCTCTGGTACTGGAGCTGATGGAACAGCGTCGACAGCATGACAAACCAGTCTTTGGATCGTCTTCAGGTAAAAAGCGAAAGGTGGTTCTTAGCGTCAAAAGGGGACCCTGCTTGGGTCAGTGAGTTCAGCTTTTATTCTGAAAGGAACCATTGCTTGGTTGGTAAAATGCAACAGCTTTTCCAGCTTGGTGGTTCTCAGCTTAAAAAGGGAAGTCCGGATGGCCGGTCTGATACTCCGCTTAGCATGCGGTGAACTCCAGTGAGATCTTGAGAACTGAACTAAGATGGTGTTGGAATTGGTTTTATTAATCTGGATGTTTTGAATTCTGGTCGAATCAAAGCTGGCAGATTTATAAACACCACAGAGACTATGCCACGCTTCAGACTAGGAAGGTTCTGATTGGATCAGTACAGCAATGTGTCATGCGTTGTTTACATTACGTGCGTCAGTGTGTCTAGTGAAACAGATTGTCATATTACTTATTATAACATATTAATCATAACATTATGATTTCACAGATCGGTCACATTATATTATTGACTAAGGGTTAGTTGAAAATCAAAATTTACTATTTTAGGTTGAACAAGAATTAGTGAGAAGACACGAAAACGCTGAATTTTCTAAACTATGAACATGAAGGAAGAAAAACTTGAAAAACCATAACTATGATCAGAGCAGATGTCACCCTTGTCCACCTACTAAACTTACACTTGAGGAACAACACCAGGTTCACATATTAAAGCATTTCAGAGTTTCACATTTTATGCTGCAAACCTCTAAAGACTATAAACCCCAACACCACCGTGTTTTATGGGAACCTTTGGAAAAGAAAAATGGCACAAGCAGTTTCTCTGTAAATATTAACATTTATTTAAGTATACAATTTAGTATTTCCACTCTTTGCCCACCTGATCCTATTCACAGGTTTCACATCAGTATTTGGGCTTCTCTGTGCAGCATTAAGCCTCGCTTGAGGGCAGTAAAAACAGAAAAGACAGTTAAAACAAGCCAAGTTTTCTTTTTTTTATACCACTAACAAACAGAAAAGTCACAGGCAACATCAAACCTGCCAAGCTGCTGGAAATGCCACATTTGGTTTGTTATTTGCTTTTTTCATCATTTAGACTAAGGAGGCATTTATAGTTGCATTGCATAAATCATATGTAGTTAATGAGAAAAAATGATGCTGATTTTATTCTCGTCATGCGAGTCTGATGATATAAAACGATGCAACAAAGTCCCATCTCAGGTGAGACCTCCTTCATGTAACAGACTGAATAAATGAAATCATTAAACTTAGACGATCAAATAAAAACTAGCACAAACAAATGCACACAGAAATAAAACAGAAGGAGAACAAACAAACTAACAGAGGCTGTGTGCAAATACGTTTAATCACATCAAAATAAGAGTTGGAGATCCACGTAAGGTGACGGAGCAGCCGCATTTTGGTCTTTGAATAAACAACACTGTAACATTACTAAACTACACTTTCATTAAGAAGAGTTAGAAAATAAGGTGGTAAGAAAATAGTGTTATTTATGAGTCTTATATATCCTGCCTGTCCGCTTGCTTAAGTCTCCTTTTAAAGTTTCTCAAACAAGGAATAAAATGTAACAGAAATATTTTCTGAGAAACTCCTACACATTGTTTTTATTTATTATTATTACTGTGGGACAGATAGCTTTCTGCTAGTGATGCGTTTAAGTGCTTCCAATGACACGATGCAAGTGGAGCAGCTGTTACCATGACGACGTGTAGAAACAGAACAGTTTAACGGATGAGGTATTGCACAGATTATTCCGTAAAATCATAGAAAAGCAAAATAAATATACAACTAATTCATACAACATTTACATGACGGCTGTAGTCTGGAAGAGTTTTAGTGTCGGCGATCGGTACAGGGCGGAGGGCTTCACTAGTCATCCCACTCGTCGTCATCCTCAAAGTCTTCCTCTTCATCGTCGTCATCATCATCATCTGAGGGAAGAAACACAAGAGTGTGATGAGGAGCAGCAGCAGCACGCGTGTCTTTACACCCCCACCCCTAAGGCTCATCATAACCTCATGGCTGACCACTCTGACCTTCCTTGTCCCTGGATGACGATGAAGACTCCGGACTGAAGCCCGATCAGAGACAAAAACTCATAAATCAATATCTTTTAGCTGAATTTCGATCTCAGTATTTTTCCTCCAGTAAAATATTTACAAGCTAAGTCCATTCAAGCTGTCTAGAGAAATGACAAACTCATCGGCAGATTAAATGCATGAACATGTATTGATTCTTGGCAAACATGAACGTTAGTGGCTGTTTTTTACCAGCCTGTGCTTTAGAAACACTGATGCAGCGGTCTGCTAACACACGTACGATGCAGCGGTCTGCAAACACACGTACGATGCAGCGGTCTGCTAACACACGTACGATGCAGCGGTCTGCTAACACACGTACGATGCAGCGGTCTGCTAACACACGTACGATGCAGCGGTCTGCTAACACACGTACGATGCAGCGGTCTGCTAACGCTAACACACGTACGATGCAGCGGTCTGCTAACACACGTACGATGCAGCGGTCTGCTAACACACGTACGATGCAGCGGTCTGCTAACACACGTACGATGCAGCAGTCTGCTAACACACGTACGATGCAGCGGTCTGCTAACACACGTACGATGCAGCGGTCTGCTAACACACGTACGATGCAGCGGTCTGCTAACACACGTACGATGCAGCGGTCTGCTAACACACGTACGATGCAGCGGTCTGCTAACACGCGTACGATGCAGCGGTCTGCTAACACACGTACGATGCAGCGGTCTGCTAACACACGTACAATGCAGCGGTCTGCTAACACACGTACGATGCAGCGGTCTGCTAACACACGTACAATGCAGCGGTCTGCTAACACACGTACGATGCAGCGGTCTGCTAACACACGTACGATGCAGCGGTCTGCTAACACACGTACGATGCAGCGGTCTGCTAACACACGTACGATGCAGCGGTCTGCTAAATAGGGCTGCACAATATATCGAAAAAGTATCGTCATCGCGATAACAGGACGTGCGATAGGCCCATCACAAATCACGTCAAAAACGGCGATAAATGTTTGGTTCAAACATTTCCATCCGTGTCATACATCAGCTTTTTGTAAACCAGCTCTGTTTTTTACGCGGAAGTATTATTTGACCAATCAAATGTAGTCCTTCTGATATGCAGCCAATCAGATGGGTCCGTTCACGTAATACGCCCGCCCCCTACGTAGACCCTTACCCCAACATTCCACCATCTCCGCTCCGCCCCCGCTTTGCGCTGCCGCTCGCTTCCCTTGTTCGTCATGCTGGCTCAGATTAACGAACGCACTTTGTGCTGAGGTTTCTGGAATCAGCGCTGCTTTCAAACATGAACGTGAGTCCGCTCAGTGTCGTTAAGCAGCTGATAATAACCGGGCTGAATCCGACACGTGCCGGCGAACCAACCCACCTACCTCCATGTCGCTAGTGTTCCACCGGGTGGTAATGTTAGCCCCAGGCTCCGGTTAGCTTCCAGCTAAAAGGCTACAGCACTCTCCTCCCAGTCCCACCCTGCTAAAGAGGGCCTGGAAAAGTTCCCCCACACATCAAAGTGATTTTTCATTTTTGAGCTTTTATAACCTTGTTAATCAGGATAGTTGATTTGCTGCTGCAGTCAGAAGCTCTGCTAGCCGGTTATCTTAGAGGAGCTAGTTCAATTTGTTAGCTTGTTATCAGAATCATAGTTGGAGTTTCATCATCTGAGATGCTTTTTAAGATCTAGGTAAACTTGTTCAATTTGGGGTTAAAAACAAACGTTTTCATATATTTTCCATGTAGTTTTTTTGCCAGTTCCTCTTCTGAAAGGTAGACGATTGTTTTTCTCTTTCCCTCAGAAAATCTTAATATTCTCCTAGTTTGGCCCGGCACAGTTCACTTCCCAATTACAGCAGCAGCCTTATATCATAACCACGTAAGTGGAGAAAATGTTCAGTAGCAATGAGAGAATTTGCAGTTGCATTTAAGTGATGTTAACTATTATTTAACATTTAAACTTATTTTCTGATTTTTTATTTATTCAGAAAACCTGGTAAGGGATGTTTTTCTGTATTTGGAGCATCAGAAAAAGTTTTATGGTGGAGGTGATGTTTTAAAGTCACTGAGAACCTGCAGGCATGCAGTTTGTTGTTTTGCTGCTAATACAGTAGCAGGTGCAGCTGCATATTTTTGCAATAAAAATGTTATGTTGTAATGGAATTCATGCATTAGTTTTTGTTTGCTTTGAACCCAGAGCAGACGTCACACGCCAGACGACATCAACACTGCATACTTTAGTATTTGTTCATTTATCGCGAGTAATATCGATATCGCAATATTAAGCACTGTTATCGAATATCGCAGGTTTTCCTAATATCGTGCAGCCCTACTGCTAACACATGTGGGTTTTATTTTCGGGCTGTCGGCCGTAATCCACGTCTTCCAAACCTTTAACTTTTTCCACAGAAGTCTCATAACAGAGCATTTCTGAGCCTAACAGCGCAGCAGAAACCAGAACCTCCTCTCCCGCCCGCTGAACTCACCTTCAAAATAAAACGTTAACCCAAAGGTTAACTATTGAAACCGTTCCAATATGTTTGAGACAATTTGGCCACTCTGGCTTTTCGTAGCCATTTACTGATTACACGGGGACGGGTTTGGCCCGTCAAGACGAGAATGATAGATAAACAAAACTCTTTTGAAGAGTGTCGCTGAAACATGAAGGAACGTCCCCAAATTCAAACACAGGAAGCCAAATGCAAGGTTTAGACCCCAGTGTTCCCCTACAGAGACTCAGGTGTAATTCTAGCACCTAAAATGGTTTCACCCGACTGTCCAGGGTTGCAGATGTGGTGTTTCTCCCTTCCCATCGCTACACGTAGTTCTCAGATGTTGTGCAGACAAAAGTGATCCCTGACGTGCGTGCCCCGTCGCAGGAATGCACATCACACAATACGACCGCAGACTGAGTAAACATGAGGCTACCTTTAATGCTTTGGGAAGAACACATTTTGTGTACAGTCTGACTAAGTGTTATCTTGGCAGTTGAATTAAGAAAATGAAATAAAATAAAATACTTAAAGGACATCTCGGATGTGTTCTCCTTTCTTCTCATTTAAAGTTTTGCTGAAGTGTCGGATTGGGACTCTACAAATACTCTAAATCAAATCACCGACTCGATGGGGGGCAAAAACGTGATGGGAACATTCCTCAGTGAAACGGGACTGACGATGACTGTGGGAGTGATGTACCCGTCTAAGCTGAAACAGGTGTGAGGGAAGGTGTGTGACCCCGTGTGCTCCCGCGCCATCATGATGAAACTGTTCAGCACCCACCTGAAGAATGGATGGCTTTGCTCCTCTTTTGCATTACTTCCATAAGGGCCCCCACAATCCCGGTAGCTGGAGCCGGTGTGGGCGGTCCAGATTCTGGATCAGACACCTGAAAGCACAAATTACTAGTGAAGCCAAGAGTTTGGTAAACGTACAGGAGAGACTTTCAGGTTCAAAGTGGAAATAAAATCCAATTTGTGGGAAAACACCCACAAGGTTTAACCTTAAACGGGTTCTGAGACGGGGGTGGGGGGTGTTCTGGGACTCTACTCACGGTCTTGAGCTGGATGCCCTGCCGGATCTGGTCCAGCAGAGCATCTCGTCCTGAGCTGGAGGCTGGCACTCTGTGGTTCTGCTCCACCTTTTTCAACTGGGTTCCTCCTCTGATCTGCTCCAGCAGGGCTGACTTCCTGCCTGGATTGGGAGAGTGGGGCAAGTCTTCACTTACACCGTCCAACTCTTGAGGTGGAGGGGGGCCGGGAGGAGGAGGAGGAGGTGGGGCAGGTGCAGTGTCTGCTGGAGACTGCTGGGCAGGCGGAGGAGGGGGAGGTGGAGGAGCAGGAGGAGTGACAGAGGGTGATGAAGGGGGTGGAGGGGGAGGCTGTTGATTATGATGGTGTGGAGGAGGTGGAGGAGGAGGATGGTGACCTCCTCTGGTTGGAGGAGGAGGGGGAGGAGGAGCACCCAGAGTAACTGGTCTGGATGGAGGTGGCGGAGGAGGAGCAGATACAGGCGCTCTGGATGGAGGGGGAGGAGGAGGGGCCCCCCGGGTTCCCCTGGACGGTGGTGGCGGGGGTGGAGCCGAGCTGTGGGGAGGAGGTGGAGGAGGAGGGGGTCCAGCACGAGAAGGAGGTGGAGGAGGAGCTGCATGTGAAGAAAGGAAAGAAGAGGCCGTTAGATTCAGCAGAACAATTCTGGTTCTGAGACTCCTGGTCCAGTTTGAATCTGAACTAAATAAAGATGAATGAAGGTTCTGGTAGAGTCTGTAGGATCCATCAACCCGGTTCTGATACCAGAACACAGAACTCATCTGGTCCCATCCCGCCAGAGTCCCCCTGCTTTCTTTTTGTTTCCTTTTACAAGCAGCTCTAAGTGTGTGTGTGTGTGTGTGTGTGTGATAGTGTATACATCCTCACCCTGCCTCCTCAGCTCGTTCTTCACAGCCTCCACTCCACCCTTCTTCTCGATGAAGTCATAGATGACTTTGGAAGTCTCGCGGTCCTTCAGCTGTGCCTCTGAGATGCCACACATATCAAACAGGTGTTTCAGCTCCGGGTCCAGGTTATTCAGCTGTCGGTACAAACAGCACTTTAGACACGGGTGGCTTTTTCAGACCCTCATCCTCAGACTCAGTTTGTGCAGCCGTCCCGGAAGAAGCTAATAACAAAGAGGCAGCCAGTTGTTTTGACTGACGACCGTGTTCTTAATCAGAATGAAAAGGACTTCCTGCTCGCTTAGCTTTTCATCCATTCATTTGATGTTTACATGCAGCCTAGTGGAGAGCAGTGTCTCGCTGACACCTGGTGGCCCCATGAGGAACTACAGGCTGCCTGAGCTCTGATGTTCTGTATTAACCAGATCAGACTTCAGCCTCGCCGTCTAGTAGACATCCAGGACGTCTAGCGTGTTGGCTCAGATCTACCTGACATTTACACATGCATGGATGTGTCTGACTTGTCTAAATCTACACAGAGAAGTAGTCTGATTACTCACAGGCAGAGAGACACATGAGACTAGCCAGCTAAAAAATAACCAATCAGAAAGGCGGAAATGCCAACCGTGCCGTGCAAAGCTGTAGTTTTTTAGATGTAGTCAAAAATGGCATCTAGCGACAGCACAAACACCTTCTGTAGAAGAAATGCTTTCAGCGCTTCTACTTGTGGTGGTTTTAAAGACATGTTTAAGTTTTTTTAGAACAGAAGAAAGAGCTGCAGCAAACTCCACTTCAGACGCCATGTTTATGAGAAACTGAGCGTTACGCTGTGTGACACATGCTGCTCAGCGCCGATTGGCTCTGTTAGAATTCTCAGGGGGCGGGGTTATTTGAATAGTACAGTTCCCATAAGGCTAACAGAGGAAGGAGCTGGGGTAGCACACGTATGTCAGGGAACGCCACGATTAATGGATGTTTTTAAGTCGATGCCACTTAAAGCTTTAAACAACACAAGTCATACACTAAAGACTAAAGTTAAAGTTCCATCAGTCATCATCACACACTGGTGACATTTATCTCTTCAGCTCACCGATCCCCGATGGGAGCGGTGAGCTGCAGCTGCGCTCGGGAACATCTGGTGGTTTAACCCCCAACCCAACCTCTTACAGCAACGAGGCTTCGGCTCCCATTTTTAAAGTCTCTGCTAGGACCCGACCGGGACTTGAGCCCTGATCAGCCCACTGATTACAGGTTAAATATAGTTTTTATTACTTTATTTAGAAAATGCTACTACTAATAATAAATAGGAAAAGATAAAGTAGATGACTTTTAGCACAAATGGGGTTTATTTCTGGCTTTAACGTGAAAGTTCCTCGTGGACACAATGATTCCAGGCTCCAAGAGAAGGGGATGCCAAAAACAAGCAAAACCACCAAGTCACAAATTGGTCATGTGATCACAAGTTGGTGACAATAATAAAAACAATCAGCAGCCACTCAATCAGTGTGTTTACATGCAGTTAATCAGCTGTAACACAGTGGGAGTCTTTACCCTAGTTTACATGTATGTTAGAAAACCGAACTCTCTAATGAAGCTCGTTCCACTCCGCTACAGTAGGTGGCGACATGCGCCCTTTCATGTCAGCATTCTTCCAGTTAGTCTTAGCGGCACAAATAGTAAACAAACGCTGTAGGGTTAGGGTTGGGGGTGAAGCAGATGGAGTTAAACAGGATATGCACGATGGCTGAAGGAATGGACAACGCTGCAGCACAGCTGATTTGGTGCGTCCTGTCCTGTACTGATGGTGTTATAAGTGTTACTTTGTGGTGATGTTGTTATCAGAAGATCGCTTCTGCAGTCTTGTTACTTCTGGAAGTCACCGGTATCAGCCGGACTGACCCGTTTACATGCAGAGGAAGTCGGGTTCCAACTGCATTATCTGGGTGCTTCAGCTGGATTAGGAGCAGTTGGCCTTAAGCCAGACTAACATGTTTACATGTAAACAAACAGCAATGTCTAATTAAGGCAATAGTTGGGTTTTCTGATGCAGATGTAAACCTACTGAGTGTGGTAATGGCCAGCCAGCTCTGAACATCTTTTCTGTAAATGTGTTAGGACTTCAGAGATAACACACTCCGTAGTTTCCTTTTACACCACTATCAGGGATGCAACTCTGCACCACACACAAAAGTAAAGTATGAGGTACTTCAAGTCCAAAGATTTCCAAAAACAGAGGTTTTATGACCTCGGGACGTGCAGGAATGACAAATAACTGATCAAGTATTCACCCCCAGATCAGATAACACGCCTCAGCTGCCTGATTCTGTCCAAAACAGGGTCTGTGCGGACGCTGTGAGACGTTTGTGAAGCTAATCCAGAGGCAACAAGAGCCTATTGTGTGACTTCATGGTGCAGTCAGACAGCTCACTATTGTGCTGTTCTGTTGAGGAGGGTACTCACGTCAAAACCAGTGTTTGGATCCCAGCCCACATGACCGATGTGTCTGAGGGAGGAACAGAAGCATGGTCAGGAAGCATGCACACACGTGCACTCACACACACATATATTGGCATGGAATAAACATCACATCTTGCACACACACGTGCACTCACATCTACTGGTTCCAGCAGAACGTCCACACTCGTATGAGGACCTCATTTACAGCCACGTCTAAAAAACCTGAGCATCATTCCAGAAAGTGAAGCTCCTGTCTTATTTATAATAACACCTAAAGTGAAATTCTGCTTGTCACATGATTAGGACTCAGAGATCAACTAAAAAGAAAGGGTCAGGTTATGCAATTTTGTCTTGCATGAAGGTGTTATGGCACGAAGGACTCAGAACACTTCAGTTGGATGTCTGACTGGTACCAGGAGCAGAATAGCTGATGAAGACGCGTCGCACAAACACCTGTGAAACTTCTGAAGAAGACCGCAGACGAAGGTCGAAACATTTAAAAAGGTAATTAGAAACACCTTCATGTCCGAAGCAAAAAGAACCTCGTTTAATATTTAAAAAGAGGACATAATGAACATCGTAAACGACCAGGAGCAGAGGCAGATATTTTAGCCCTCATTTCAACTCCATGTGACATTTATGGCTCATTTTTCTCTCATGTGAGCATCTTTGAGGGCTGCTTGAGTTGTACGTCATGCAGCATACAGCACAGGGGTAACAGGAAGCAATTAACACCTCCTGACACGATATTGTGTGGTTGCACAAATATGATAAATGACCCGCATCTTTCTGAGTCAGAGGACTCCAAAGCGCTTTACACTACAGTGCATCATTCATCCATTCACACACACATTCACACACTGGAATAGGGTTGCAGTGATTATACATTTTAGTGGAACAATTGTACTCTGAGAAATAATCACCATTTCACGATTACCATGATTATTTTACATGAATGGATTTCACATCTGTATTAACATGTTTGTATGATCTGAACTCGAGTGATGTTTCGTTATTGGACTTCTGTGCAAGCCGCAGTTTGGCCATAACGAACACCATGTTCGAACATAAGGATGCCCATCGGTACACTTGGTAGCAAGGCAGCCTAGGTCGCAGGTCGATGACAGACTTTGTAGTCGTATCATCTGACCTGCGGCCGTATGTTTTGGACACCCGAGTGAAGAGAGGAGCGGAGCTGTCAACTGATCACCACCTGGTGGTGAGTTGGATCAGATGGCAGGGGAAGATGCCGCGTAGACCTGGCAGACCCAAACGCATAGTGAGGGTCTGCTGGGAACGCCTGGCAGAAGAACCTGTTAAGACGTCTTCAACTCCCATCTCCGGCAGAGCTTTGACCGCGTCCCAAGAGCAGTGGGGGACATTGACTCCGAGTGGGCCTTGTTCCACTCTGCGATTGTTGAGGCGGCTGTTGATAGCTGTGGTCGCAAGGTGGCCGGCGCCATTCGTGGTGGAAACCCCTGTACCCGCTGGTGGACACCAGAGGTTCGGGGAGCCGTCAGGCTGAAGGAGGAGGCCTACAGGGCGTGGCTGGTCTGTGGGTCTCCGGAGGCAGCAGACAGGTACCGGATAGCCAAGGGGGGGTGCAGCAGTGGCAGTTGCTGAGGCAAAATCTCGGGCGTGGGAGGAGTTTGGTGAGGCCAGGGAGAAAGACTATCAATCGGCTCCAAAGAGGTTCTGGCAAACTGTCCAGTGCCTCAGGAGAGGAAGGCAGCAACTCGCTCACACTGTTTACAGTGGGGATGGGGAGCTGCTGACGTCAACTGGGGCTATAGTCGGGTGGTGGAAGGAATACTTTGAGGAGCTCCTCAATCCCACCTACACACATTCCGAGGAGGAACCAGAGCCGGGAGACCTGGGGATGGACTGTCCAATCTCGGGGGCAGAAGTTGCTGAGGTAGTCAAACAACTACACAGCGGCGGAGCCCCGGGGGCAGATGAGATTCATCCTGGGTATTTCAAGGCTATGGATGTTGTAGGGCTGTCGTGGTTGACACGTCTTTGCAACATTGCGTGGTCATCGGGGGCAGTTCCTGTGGAGTGGCAGACCGGGGTGGTGGTTCCCATCTTTTAGAAGGGTGAGCAGAGGGTGTGTTCCAACTATAGGGGGATCACACTCCTCAGCCTCCCTGGAAAGGTCTACTCTAAGGTACTGGAGAGGAGGGTCCGATCGAAAGTTGAATCTCAGATTGAGGAGGAGCAATGTGGTTTTCGTCCTGGCCGTGGAACTGTGGACCAGTTCTATACCCTTGCAAGGGTGATGGAGGGGGCATGGGAGTTTGCCCAACCAATGAGTTTTGTGGATTTGGAGAAGGCTTATGACCGTGTCCCCAGGGGCACCCTGTGGGGGACGCTCCAGGAGTATGGGGTGGGTGGCTTTCTGTTAAGCGCCATTCAGTCCCTTTACCAGAGGAGCGTGAGTTTGGTCCGCATAGCCGGTAGTAAGTCAGACCTGATCCCGGTGAGGTTTGGACTCCGCCAGGGCTGCCCTTTGTCACTGGTTCTGTTCATTACCTTTATGGACAGAATTTCTAGGTGCAGTCGTGGTGTGGAGTGTGTCGAGTTTGGTGGCAGGAGAATCTCGTCTCTGCTTTTTGCGGATGATGTGGTCCTCCTAGCTTCATCCAGCTCTGACCTTCAGCTCTTGCTGGGTAGGTTCACAGCCGAATGTGGAGCGGCTGGGATGAGGATCAGCACCTCCAAATCTGAGACCATGGTTCTCGACTGGAAAAGGGAGGTCCTTCCTCAAGTGGAGGAGTTTAAGTATCTCGGGGTCTTGTTCACGAGTGAGGATAGAAGGGATTGGGAGATTGACAGGTGGATTGGTTCAGCATCTGCAGCGATGCGGACGCTGAGCCAGAAAGCTAGGCTCTCGATTTACCGGTCGATCTACATCCCAATCCTCACCTATGGTCATGAGCTTTGGGTAATGACCGAAAGAACGAGATTGCGGATACAAGCGGACGAAATGAGTTTCCTCCGTAGGGTGGCCGGGCTCAGCCTTAGAGATAGGGTGAGGAGCTCAGACATTCGGGAGGGACTCGGAGTAGAACCGCTGCTCCTCCGGATTGAAAGGAGTCAGTTGAGGTGGTTTGGGCATCTGGTCAGGATGCCTTCTGGACACCTCCCTGGGGAGGTGTTTCGGGCATGTCCTGCTGGCCGGAGGCCCCCGGGTCGACCCAGGACACGTTGGAGAGGTTAGATCTCCAATCTGGTCCGGGAATGCCTTGGGGGTCCTGCCAGAGGAGCTGGTGGAGGTGGCCGGGGAGAGGATGGTCTGGAGCTCCCTAGTTGGGATGCTGCCCCCGCGACCCCGACCCGGATGTAGAACAGGAATTACAGAGAGGTGTAGTTGATTAAATATTAAAAAGGCCGAACAGTAAGTGTGTCTGCGGCCCGATCCAGCTTTTGTGCCTAAAGTAATGGAGTCATCTTATAGCCGCTCCCCTGTGGAGCTGCTGGCTTTTCACCCACCTCCTTTTTCCTCAGCAGAAGAGCAGAAGCTTAATTGTCTCTGCCCTGTTCAAGCTTTAAGGGCTTATATGGACAGGACTGCTGGTCTCAGAAAATAAGACCAGTTGTTTGTTTCTTGGGCCACGGCCCATAAAGGCAAGCCTGTGTCTCGCCAGAGACGGGCACACTGGATTGTAGAAGCAATAAGCCTTTCATATAGGTGTAAGGGTGCTGAACCTTTGTGGGTGTGAGGGCTCATTCTACAAGGAGCATGGTCACATCCTGGGCCCTGTTTCGTGGTGTGTCAGTCCAGGATATTTGTGCAGCAGCTAGCTGGGCCACGCCGCTAACTTTTGTGCAGTTTTACAGGCTGGATGTTTCTCAACCTTCACTGGCACATTTAGTGCTGGAGGCAGGACGCACAGCGTATGCCTAGTGGTTAAACAGAATTTTGCTGCAGCTCGCTTCGGGATGGACATGCAATCCGGGCGAGCGAGTTGTAAACAGAGCAGCATGGTAGAAAGAACGCACGCTAAAGCTTGGGTCCACTTCACTAAATGTGATGGGTAACTGGGTGATGATGAAACTAGCGACAACGATCTAAGTGAGACATCCTCATCTTAATCTGTTCCGGTAGGTAAATAAAATGTTTAAGATAATGTTAGCTTGATTTGTTAGCTTCTGTTCCGCTAATGGTGCGTTCGCTTTCTCCTCGGAACTACGAATCTCCAGCTAGAAGAACATGAACGCGCTCTAAAGTTTGGCTTCACTTTACTAAATGTGACGGGTGACTGGGTGAGGATGAAACCAGCGACAACGATCAAAGTGTGAGGCATCATCGTTTTAATCTGCTCCAGCAGCTAAATAAACGGTTTAAGATAACGTTAGCTTGATAAGTTAGCTTCCATTGCCACCATTGTTATCAGCTAACGGTGTGTTCGCTTTCTCCTGGGAAATTCTACTTCCCAGTAGGAAAAATCAAAGAAAAAGGACAGCAAAAAGAATGAAGATACGTAGTAAATTTAGTTCACAGTAAAGATGTTTGCTTCAGTTTAATTATCAGCTTATAAAACTACAAGGACGATGTTAAAATACAAACAGTTGTAAGTTATTTATCGTGATATTTATCACATATGGTTATATAATGAGAAAAACATATATTTTATTATAAAAGAGAATTAAAATATTAAACACTCAAAAGTATCTAAAACTGGTACCGTTAAGTACCGGTATCGATTCCTAGGTACCGGGAATTAGTACCGAATCGATTCAAATGTCAAAGGTACCCATCCCTAACATTACGTAAACCTAGGTTCTCTTAATGGTGTCTTAATGGTCTTGGGTAGGGGTGTAATGGTACGCTAAACACGTATTTGGTTCACTTCAGCGTTTAGAAGGGCTTGTTCCAATAATTTTTGGTATATTATTATTAGATTTATGTATTTATTTAAAATCTGAAGCGTCTCCTACAGTGAGCAGAACCAGGTACCATCACAGGCTGCTAATCTAGCATGATGTACTTAATTATTTCACAGGGTATTTGCGCCACAGACATATGCATATAGGGCTGCTCAATTAATCGAATTTTAATCACAATTACGATCTGAGTTTTGAACGATTATACAAACAAAACAAGCTGATTACTTGCTCCTCCCACTTGCGCTGCCCTGAGTTGCAAATGAAGCGCTCCTCCCACAGTGTTGCCAACGACTTTGACGCTATTTCTAACAGCTTTTCAGACCCCCTTCTTGACTTTTTAAATCTTAAAAGTACCTAGCGAACACCTCAGAAACATCTCTGGTAACCCTAAGCTACTTTCTGGATAACTGTCGTTGACATTTCCTGCAGGTTAGCTAAACACCCCGCCTGTGCTCCGGACCGTTCTTCAGGACATTAGGAAAGGGAATGATGTAGTGATGTGTCAGTCGCTACAGAAACGGCTCTCAGAGCCGGCTACCTGTGGATTAACCAGAGTGAGTGATACATACCGCACCTGTGGGCTCCTGAGCCGCTCAAAACGGCTAAATGTGTGCGTGTGGCGCGCTAAACACACGTGCAGCTTGCCCCTGATTGCTGTGAGACCGGGTTGGGGGTGGGGGGTGCAGCTGTGGTTGGGACAATTATTACATTAACTGATGGACTTGTAAATACATAGTTTATAAATAAGGTAGAAATAAGTTCCTCACGCTGAAAACTAAAACTAACTTCTCTGAGGACAAGGTGCTAGTGCACTCTCCTACAGCACCTTGACGCGACTAAATAAATGTTACGCAACATTTTGTGAACATCAATTTATTTGCATTAATTTGTTATAAATGCCACTGTATAATTCTTGATGTCAGTATTTGCAAGATATTGGTATTTGGGTCTGTACTAGGGTTGTCACGATACTAAAATTTCAAACTCGATTCGATACTTGAAAAAAACTCGATACTCGATTTCGATGCTATTTAAAAACACCCATTTATCGAACAAGTTTATTAAAAAAAAACATTCCTCAATTTATATTACAAAAATTAAATGTTAAGAATTAAGTGTATTAAGTGCTTAAACCTTTCAAGTATCAGCATTTTTTAAAACATGCATACAAAAACTGGTGAAAGTTAACACTTTAAATCATGAATTGTCTCACTATATACACTATTTGCAGAGTGATGTTTTTCTGCTTAAACTCTGTTTAAGGTGCATTTTTGTCATAAGATGTAATGCCATATGTTTTGTTCTGTACTTTTGAACAACTCTGTTGGTCAATAAAGGGAGAAAACGAATTTCTCCACAGTAGGACAAAGGTACATCTACCGGTAATAATAAAAACAGACTGGCGCACGGCAGTGACGTCATTAAAAGCGCCGGTTAGATTAGCCGCAGCTAGTCTGTTCACGCCTAGAAATCCCAGACCAGACCCGCTCCAAACGAACAGGGGAATCACGTTAATGATTCCTAACAAAGCCTTTCGACATGAAGATGTTTTGGTGCAGATAATGTCTTATTTCGAGGCTGCACCATGGGTGCCCGTCCGCACCCGTTATATGGATATACGCTGACGGCGATTCGGCGATGGATCTAAATACCCCGGGGAATCCAAGTAGCACCAAAGTTGTCAGCGTGAGTAAACAAACGTACTGCATGCTAGAAATTAAGTCCGGGTTGCAATAAACGGGAGTTTCCTTTAAGCACATAAGCGTGAATATACAACTACGTGTCGGACTTGGTATGCTAATTAAGTTGGGCTGTGAAGCGCCTCCCAAATTCACTGTTTATGTTTTTGTTTATTTATTTGGCAGACAAAACTTGGATCGGAGACAACTCGCGTGGGAAATTGCAATGTAGCCATGCGGCGTCTTCTTCTGTTTGTCTGGGAGGCGAAGGTTGCTTTACGGCATCTGGCTGTCGTGCGTGTCGGTGTACTTGAAGAAGGCAGTGTATAATAGTCCATAATATCGATACCACAGGGATGGAATATCTAATTTAGATACCACTTTTAGTATCGATTTATATCTGGGTATCGATTTTTTTGACAACACTAGTCTGTACTGGTTAGACTTAAATGAGTTAAACCAAGGTCTATAGCCTTTGGGTCATAAACCTGGGGGGGGGGGAACACATGAGTAGCAGCAACAGTCAACTGGTTTGATCAGCTCTGAAAGACGTTTATCAGAATTTGCAGATCACATTTTTTAAACGGAGATCTGGCACGTGCCGCCATCATGCGTCACTCAATACAGCGTCCGTGCGGAAAGTCGCCGAGGAACTTTTATCTGCTGCACTTAAATCACGTTAATGTGTGAAAAGTTCATTATTTAACGGAACAAATAAACTGAAACGGTATGCAAGTGGACCGAACCGAACTGTTCGAACCGAAGTGTCCAAACCGCAACGTTCGAATAACCCCCATGAGCCATTACACCCCTAGTCTTGGGCCCTTTTATTTCTCACGCCTGCTTTTACCATATGAACCTTTGCAGCCTCTGCACTCCTCAGGCAGCCGTCTCCTGATTATTCCTGAATTCAGGACACATCTCATAGCGAGGTATCTTTCCAGTGTTATGGTTCTTTTGCCTCTGGAACAAGTTGCAGGAGGACCTCAGGGTCACAGAGAACATCCACGTTGTTAAGAGCAGGCTCAACACCCAGCTTTTTAGCTTTTTACTGATGGTTATTTATTATAGTCAATTATTTACTTTGCATATTTTAATTGATTACATTTTATCACAGTTTTATTCTACGTGTATATTATTTTAATATTTATTACCATCCATCTATTTTCAACCGCTTATCCAGAGTCGGGTCGCAGAGGCAGCAGCCTAAGCCAAGAGGCCCAGACTTCCTTCTCCCCAGCTACTTGGGCCAGCTCTTCTGGGGGAATCCCAAGGCGTTCCCTGACAGCAGAGGTACATAGTCCCTCTAGCACATCCTGGGTCTTCCCTTGGGTCTCCTCCCAGTTGGACGTGCCTGGAAAACCTCACCAGGGGTACAGTACGACTGTGCCAAGGCTTTAATCGGTGTAGGATGGATAGGAATGAGGGTTATGTAGGCAAAATGTAATTTGTAAAGCCCTCCGTGTTGCATTTTTAGGGAAAGCGCTTTATAAATAAAGTTTGACTGATTGACTCACTGGAAGTTGCTGGGTGTTCCGATGTCAGCCTTTGTCAGTTTCTTCTTCTTGCCTTTGGTTTTCTTATCCTTACGGATCAGACTGCTGTGGCTCAACATGTTATTGAGATGGTAGGGCTGCTGGTGGCTGTGGGAGCTGTGGTGTCTGACGTTGTTGATTTCTGGGTTCTTGATGTCCACGGTGGCCATGGGCAGAGAGGGACCTGCAGACGGAACGGGGGAGGTCAAAATAAAGTGAACGATTTTCGATCAAAGCTCAGATTTAAGCACAGATAGATGTCTTTACTAAAGCCCATTACCCCTCTATGGTTCTCTCGCACACCCACCCACCTTTATGTTACACTCTGATTATAGAAATATGAATGTCAGGTCAGACAGGATTTGTGTTTATTCTTTAGAACGTGAGTTCATTTTCCTCCTTAAAACAAGTATTTGTTTTTCTTCACAAACCATCTTCCGTAACTCTGACAGGTCATTAATAACAAAGAAAAAGGGGTCACTTCATGGCTTTCTGCAACATGCCTTCAATAATCCTGCAGAACATAAAACCACTAAAGCCTGGATGACACCGTGCGCCAGTGGCACAGGATTGTTCATGTCACACTGTGAGAACTCCAGAAAGGTGGCACACTGTACGGCACAAGAATTTGGTGAGGCAGACTGCACGACGTCTCTCTCCAGCAGGACACGCTGCGTCATGAGCACACCTCCCGAAGCACACGTCACTAAGCAGACCGCTAACCACAACAAAGCTGAAAAAATGCAATACTTCGTTTTAGTGTCATGACCCAGCTCATCTTCCTCAAAGAGGAAGCTTCGTTTTTAAAAACCCTCGCTTTGGCGTCAGACTCCGGCTGCAGGTTTCATCCTTCTCCTCCTTTATCCACAAGAACCCACTAAACTAGAGAGAAGTAACAATCTGTCACAGATCACTGCAATATCTAAGCTTCTGCCATGAGTTCTGTCTCGCTGCCCCGCTCCATGTGACAGCTCACACCCGCTGTCGCACAGCTTCCTCTGTTCCTCTGCAGCAAAACGCTACTGAACCATCCTCATCGGTTGAATTTGTGAAATTTCCACCAACAGCAAAAGGATCTCGTGTTTTTGCGTATTATTTTTTACGCCCGTGAGCCCATTTCCTCGCACATTCTCACGGTTTTCACAATTTATCTGATTAGTCTAAAAAGGTAGTTTAATTATTTTAAGTATGACTTAACTTGGACTATTAACAGAAATAAAATCAGCATTTTAAACATGAATTGAAACCGAAGCTCAGAGAGGCAGAGTCTTGCTGCTGCGGCGTTCCAAAGGTGTGTTTTCATTGGTTGGTTGCAGACAGGAGTCGTACGTTTTCAAGCAGTGCTTGTAGACCGTTTGAGGCTAATTTGGGCCGTGGGACGGCTCAAAAAGCTGTCGCAGGTCAGACTGGACGACCACTGATTTGCAAATCACCCTCACGTTCACCGTTTTTTTAACGATTAAGCTCCCGATGAGGGATCTGGATAAGACGGCCGCAAATCGCACCGTGTGATCCGGGCTTAAGGCAAAAAGCTGCTAGAAATTATATTTCTATTTCCTCCATCTGCACCCAGCTGTTCCGTCCATCCATCCATCTAACCCTCGATCCAACCATTGATCCATCCAACCCACCACCCATCCGTCCATATAACCATCTAACCAACCAATCAACCATCCATCCATCTGTCTGTCCATCCATCCATCAATCCAATCATCCATCCATTTATCCAACCAACCATCCATCTAACCCTTGATCCATCCAACCCACCAACCAACCTCTTCTTGAGATTCAAATCAGGCCTCAAAATTCTTATAATCTGAATGAAATGCAGCAACATCTGACATGACCACTAATCTACTGCTAATCCCAGTCCAAATCCCATGTGCCCCCATGAATGCAGGATTTCTATAACCTGACCAAGAGGCTTTTCTTAAATCTCTCATCTCGTGCAGTACACGACAGGCCTAAGACCAGTTACACCAGTACAGAGCCTTGATGGTTCTGTGATTGGCTAAAATTCACCAGAGCTCCTAGAAATAATTCTTAAAACCTAATTAATCCTGGAGGGAAATAAGATGTTGTATTACTCTTATTTAAGTTTCCTGGAAGAGTCTCTGAGCCCGGTTCTAACAGGTTCTGCTTGTGGTTGTCCATCATGTTCTGAAGAATGTTCATTTGTCCAAACAGTGCTACAACTATCCATCTGGAATCAGTAAGTGTTCCTGATTGTTTACTCATCTCCCATAACAGATATTATGCTGTAATATGCCCTGAAAGCTCAGGTGTTACTAGAACTAACCGCGTCTCCTCACCACGCAGCGTGAACGTTTACTCATGCATGTAGATTCCTGTAACACACTTTTCACATGTGTTAAAGGACCCGTATCATGCTATTTTACACCCCCCCACTTTATGAAATAGAAGGTATTTTCATGAGCCATTACTTCAACCCAGAAATAAGACCCGTGGATTTGATTAAACCAACTTGCCCGTGTGAATTTCACAATAGTATGTGACTGCACCATCTTGTCCCACACAGCCCTTTACAACTTTTTATAGAGTACTGACTATAACTTTCTGTGCTCTACATGGTCATGCTCCTGTTCCAGCCCGAGCCCTCAGGTTCTCAAACCAGAATCTTCTAAAAGTTCCAAAGACCAGATTAAAAAGTCCAGGGGCCTCATTTATGAAACGTTCGTAGAAACTGTCCTTTATTCTCTCCTACAACCAAAATTTAGAATGTGTGTACGAACAGTCAGAATCCTGATTTATGAAACATGCGGTGGCCTCTCGTACGCATGTTCCTCCGCAATCGTCTGATGAAAAATCCCACCTGTCCCATTCTGGTAAATCCTCCAATAACACAGAACAGCCAAGATATAATGTTAGATTCCCGTTGGTCACAGGTGTCTTTTATTGGTTTTAGCACCAATTTTGCGAAAATGCCGTTTTTCCACTGACAAAATTACATACTGGATGAATAAAATTTGTGGATGAGAAACACATTTGAATGACTGACAGACATTCGGTGTTACGCTTCCCCGTTCTGCCACTAGATGCTGTGCGTACGCATGGTCAGAGATGTTCTTACATTTAGGAACGTTTCTACCAACAAGTACAAATGATAAATACCACACAATGCCTAGAAGTGTTCCTACGCATGAAATACGCACAAATCTGTTTGTAAGTACGTTTGATAAACGAGGCCCCAGGTGATCGCTCCTTCCAGGGTGTTGCACTTCAACTGTGCAATGAACTTCCTTCATTTTTACTATCTGAACACCTTTAAATAGCACACACTCTCTTTTTGTGGTCATTTGAATTGCTAATTTAACTACATTGAACTTGGCTGGAATTTCCCATTTAAACTTGACATTTTTGTGTCATGCATTAAAGTGACAACGTGTAGTTTTTTTCATTAATCTTTGGAAATGACCATAGAAGTGTTGTTGTAAAAGAATTAAAAGATGCCCAGTTGGCGAAAAATATTGGCAGTTTCATAACATTTAACCATAAAAACCTAAAATACATGGGAGCGGGTCTTAAGTCTCTGTGCGACGCCATATTAGATGCCATGTTACCTTCTACGGATGCCCGTGAGGACAAAATGCATTTACTGATTTGTAACAAATGGTTACAAAACTTTCACCATTAATAAATGTTGTTGCTTTACACGTTAACCTCTTCACTCATTGCCAGTGATGAAAGGGAATCTGATGTTCTTGTTATTTTGCTGGAGGTTGCGTTCCCGGGGATTGTTGACCCCTAAAGGCCATTTGTTGGTAAGGTCTTACTTAAACACAAAAGCGTTGCTTGCAATAATTTAGGTATTGGCCCCTATCGCCAGGGAAACTACACACTGTCACTTTAAATCATTTTTGTTTTGCTTTATTGATAATTTAATCCCTTATTCTCGAGTAAAATAAAAACATATCGTTGACAAGCAACTTGTGAGCTGCTACACACACAGGGATGGTGCACATAGCTTTTACACAAAACACGTTTTAACTTACAGAGTCTGTCATTTTGATGTATGAGCAGAGAGCGCCAGGAATCAGCTTTTAATGAGCGCTTTAATGGTTTTGCCGCTCTAGCGATGTGGCGCTGTTGGGGTAACTCTTTTCAGACAAAGAACCGAGTCTAACTACAGAACCAAAGTGGATACTGACATAACACTGGTGCGCAAAGGTGCGGGTTTCAATGAGGAACAGATGAGGGAGGGGTAACTAGCGAGTGCGTCAGAGAGACCGGACTGATGTTTCAGAGCAAAACTATGAGAAAAGTGTGACTGTTTAACATCCTCATAATAAAAGGTGTTCACCCACACGGGTCAGTTTGTAGCGCCCATGCCGGTGTCTCTCATTCTGTTCGATTTATTTGTATTTGGGCCGATAAATATATTTTTATTCAGTAACGGACCCGATTGAAAATGTAACAAAGTACAATACCTTCACAAAAACATACAAGTAAAAGTACATACTTTAAAAATGACAAAAAGGTATAAATAAACAAAAAACTACTTATCTACAGTAACGCGAGTAAAAGTAATTTGTTATTTTCCACCTCTGGGTGAAAAAACATCCTTGTGGAGAACCTGTGGAGAAACACCTGATCAGACAATGTGTTGTTCATTCTCACTCTTCATGTTCTGTTTGATAAAAAATCTAGAATGTTGCCCATAAAGTTAAAACTTATGATATAAATGCCTGTATTAAAATGTGGGGTTGAATTGTGGACCATTTGTCCCCCGTTCGCTGACCGTCAGAGCAGGTGGTGTGGTTTTTTCTTCAGCGTGAGAGATTGGAGGTGTGGCGTGAGAACGTGTTACGATATCCTCATATGTAATCTCAGCATGGTAGGTTTGTGTTCTCGTCTCTCCTTAAGAAGATCAAAAACATCAAAACTGCGACTGAGATCAAACTACCGGACACCGGCCAGCACATTTCTCTTTAGCATCCCTTGATAGTCGAGATTTCATTGCAGCCTGCACAGATTCAAGACACCCCATGCCAGATGCAGCAAAGTAGCCGCAGAACATAACAGGGCCTCCTCCATGTTTCACAGTAGGGACAGTGTTCTTTTCTTGATGGGTTTCATTTTTCCGACTGTGAACATAGATCTGATGTGTGTTGGCAAGAAGTTCCATTTTGTCTCATCTGTCCATAGGACATTCTCCCAGAAGCTTTTTGGCTTGTCTCCATGTCGATTGGTGTATTCCAGTCCGTCCTTTTATGATTTGTTTTCAACAATGGTGTCCTCCTTGGTTGTCTCCTATGCAGTCCACTTTGGCTCAAACAAAAATGATTGGTGAGATCTGACACTGGTGTTCCTTAAGCTCGAAGGTCACCTTGGATCTCTTTAGAAGTTTTTCTGGGTTAGGGTTAGGTTTGATTTGTCATCAGTTTTCCCTCTGCGGTCACGTCCATGGAGGTTGGCTACAGTCCCGTGGATCTGCAGTTTCTAATGAATATTTGGAACTGTTGTCACAGGTAGGGTTGGGCATCGTTTGATTTTGAACGATTCTGATTCCAATTCCTCGTTTCGATTCCGGTTCCTATCGATTCCCGATTCCGATTGTATGAAGACATGACATGTTTTACATGAGCCAGCTAACCACAGGTCCTACTTGATGAAATAATCTTAACTTCAACATGAATTTTAACCCTATGAACAACAACATCACCTTCATTAAGACAAAAACATATTTTGGAGGAAAAAACAAAAAGACTTACAGCACAACCAGTGTGTTTGTTTCTGACCACAACCAAAGTCTGGAAGAAGCCTCTGGGATGAGAGGCTAAATGTCTCCAACACATCCAGAAACGTCCAGCTGTCTTCAGCTAAAACTCTCAGGATGATCATGTCCAGGATGACTGAGAACTACACCTCCATGCTGCAGCAGCATTCAGTCAGGACAGAAACTTAAATGTAGCTGCTGTCAGTAACAATCTGACAGATTTTAAACATTAAAACTCTCAACGGAAATAGTTCAGAAAGGAAATAAAATATGTTATTTATTATTATTATTTATTGTGGCAGAAGCTGATGTGGTCCACCACAGAGAAGCTGCTCTAGCATGATGACTACAGGTTATTGTTCAGCCTTCTGACGCTCATGCTCACACACACACACGCACACACGCACACGCACACACACACACACACACACACACACACACACACGAGTGTTGGTGAGCGGCTGCGTCTGACTGCTGGTGCCCCGTGTGTGTTTTTATTTCTGCAGTGAGACAAACTCACCTCACATCATCCACAGTTTGTTCTTAAAGCTTCCATTAAATCCACCGTGTTGATGTATTTTAACAAGTTTCCTCTACGCTGCAGGAGTTAAAGTTTACATTACAGAGTAGAAGTTCAGCAGACGCGTTTGTTTGTATCTGGGTGGGGGGAGGAGGGGGACTCGTGCTGCACACAGACAGCTGGTGTGATCAGCCCTGAAAAGCCTTGATCACAATTTGCAGCTCACGTTTATTTTTCACGGAGATCGGCCGCAGATTCCTCTTCCGTCGGCATTCTAGGAATCTAAACAAAAAAACTTTGAACGATTCCGGGAAAAACTAACAGTTGGAACCAGTTCCAGTCGATACTCGATGCCCAACCCTAGTCACAGGAACATCTAGCTGCTAGGAGATGGTCTTCTAGTCTTTACCTTTAACATGCGTGTCTATAATTTTACTTCTAATCTCCTGAGACAACTCTATCCTTCACTTCCCCTGGTCCATGCTGAGTGTGGTACACACCATGTCACCAAACAACCCAGTGACTACCTGGAGCCCTAGATATGGGCCCACTGACTGATTACAAGATTGTACACACCTGCGATGCTGATTAGTGGACACATCTTGAATTAACATGTCCTTTGGTCACAATATTTTCAGTCTTTTCTAGGGGTACCATCATTTTGTCCAGGCCTGTTCCATGACTTTATTGTTTTAAACAGTTCTGTTGAAGCACGGTTGAAAAGCAATGTCTGACTTTCACTCGTTACACTTCATAGAATTTGTATTTATTATTACTTTTGTCAGATTCAAGGATACCAACTACTTTGTCCAGGCCTGTATGTCTTTCAACTGGGCCTTTTACCTCGTCAAGACCGTTTGTACTTGGGTAGGAGGTGGACACAGTTATGATCTCCATTGCCCAAAGATGGCAATGCAAAAGCGTTGTATGCCCCTTTCACTGACCCACAGCAGAGGTTAGAGTCTTATCACACCTGGTGGGGCAGGTGACACACTGGGTAAAAATTGGAATTGTCTAATTTTAGAGGGACATGATAAAAACCACCCAGTACAAAATTCGAAGAGGTGAACTGGACTGAAGCTTGCAAGCAGAGGACGCACAGGTTCTGGGAGGAATACATACAGTAATAAATGCTGGGAAATCACCTGAGGCAGATAAAACGGGCACAAGGACACTGACAAGAGATCCACCTCTGAAGTACAGGATGGTACACGCTTAGGCTTAGCCCCACCCACCAAGTTAGAGTCTATGCTTTCGTTCTTTTTTAAACACAGAAACAGTTTTGTTTACCTGTTTGTAGCTACGGTTTCGCCGACAGCTGCCGGCTTCTTCAGGCTGACGCTGATGGTGGCGCGTCACTTCCTTCTCCGTTTATCTGCGGGCAGCAGAGGACGTTGTCGCCCTCTACTGCCCGCTCTCCCCTCTCCGACGATGCAGTCCCATGCGTGGTCCAGCGTGTAAACTCCGTCGTCCCTGTTCATGGTCCCACATCCACGTCTCCTTATCTCTATTGCTTCCTTGATCCATCTTTTGTATTTTTGTTGTTCAGTGGTTATGATCCGTGTGCTGTCCCAGTCCATTATATGGTTTTCTCTTAAGCAATGATCTGTTACGGCTGACTTTTTTATTGTACTTTCTGCTTCTTCTTTTGCTGCTCTTGTGTGTTTACGATTTGTTTCTTTCTCGCACTCCTTTCTGTGTTCTATTGTCCGTGTATTGAGTTGGCATCCGGTTTCTCCTATGTATGTTTTATTGCATATTTTGCAAAAGAAGAAGCAGAAAGTACAATAAAAAAGTCAGCCGTAACAGATCATTGCTTAAGAGAAAACCATATAATGGACTGGGACAGCACACGGATCATAACCACTGAACAACAAAAATACAAAAGATGGATCAAGGAAGCAATAGAGATAAGGAGACGTGGATGTGGGACCATGAACAGGGACGACGGAGTTTACACGCTGGACCACGCATGGGGCTGCATCGTCGGAGAGGGGAGAGCGGGCAGTAGAGGGCGACAACGTCCTCTGCTGCCCGCAGATAAACGGAGAAGGAAGTGACGCGCCACCATCAGCGTCAGCCTGAAGAAGCCGGCAGCTGTCGGCGAAACCGTAGCTACAAACAGGTAAACAAAACTGTTTCTGTGTTTAAAAAAGAACGAAAGCATGGATTTACAAAGACACAGCAAGAACACACCTAAGATGTTCAAAAAAAGTTAGAGTCTAACTGGTGACTGAAACACTCCTCTGAGTTTACTGGTCCATACCAGCCCACAACAAACCACTTTAACCCAGACCATTCCACTCAATGGAACCAAAGCTTATGTGACACAAAAACACAACCCAGCACAATAATGGCAGTGATGTTGAACATTATGCTCAGTCTCTGGTTTTTTGTCAGACAGGAAACGGCTGCAGGCAGCAAGCAGAAAACTCTTGAGCAACCAGTAACTCCACCTGTAGTGAATCCAATGACAGACATTTGTCAATGTAGCATTTTTGGCTAGGCTCTGTACGCTTGCAACCACATCAAAGCAGGTACTGAAAACTCAGCAGATAATGTTGGAAAAGCCTCCCGATTGTACTGAATCATCGAGTCATGCTGAGAAATTCCATATGGAATCACGGTTAATGCAGAGTGCGTCAGAAGCCTGGAGGCTCCGTGGCAGCTACGTAGGCATCTTACGTTAGGAATTATAGCACAAAAGGTCAACAACAGGTCAAAAAGGTAAAATGAGTTTATGTTTTATGGGTTTTGCTAAGTAATCCAATGCGTGGTTTTCCAAATGTGGCTTTATACAGGAACTCCTACCCTGCCTTCAAGACTATGATTATACATTTTACACTTTGTGAGGGATCTGCAGAAATCCAGCAAGATGCCAAGAAGGTTAACGAGTTACTTTGTCCAAGAATCATGTTTAAGAAATGACCCAAGAAGTTCAAACAAGACAAAACCATACGCCGTGGGGACTGAGAGGGATTACAGATTAGGCCATCACAACAGGGCTTTGAGTGAAAAACAACAGAGACCATGTGCTCTACATATGGCACACATGGATGTCCTGCTGACCAGATTAACCTGTAGGGGACTCGAATGTGTCAGTGGGTGAGTCACACAAACTGAAACAATGCTGCCAACTTGTCAGAGTGAAAATGTAACTGTGGTCAGCAGCCTGCTAGCTTTTATCAGCCTCATAAACACCAACATCTGCTTCTGATCAGCGGCTTCCTTGTGTGCTACTAACACAGTCCCCTTCCTCTTAACCGGCAAAACAATAACAGGTTCATCAGCAGCAGCCTGCTTTAGGCTTCTGTTAATATAAAACGTCCAACTGTGGTAGAGCTGCACAAAAAAGCTCCTTCGGTTGGCTTCTAGTTGCCAGATGTTAAATGAAACAAAGTGATTTGAGTTTATAAAACAAAATTCATCAACATACCATTTTTCAGGTCACCTCTTTTCTCTGCAACAGAAAAATTAATACAACATGGTTACTCAGCAGTATGCAACGGGCAAAGATGGACGTATAATATGGAAAGTCATTTGTAGATTAAAAATAAAGAAGAAGACAGTGAGTTTCAAGAAACAAAGTATTTTGTGGATCAGTTAGTACAGTTCAAAGGTCAAGAAACTTAGTCTTTCAGCAACCACGGCACCTCGTGTAAGCAAGGGATACGCTTCCAAGAAGAGCAGAGAAAGAGGAAAGGCGGAGTGTTTGGAAACTCAGATGGATCAACAGAAACGTTTCCTGCTCTGAAACCTTCAGTCTTCAGTTTGAGTCAGTGGACGTGTCCAGGTGCGCTGACCTGACGGGGACATGGGTCAACACTGAAATCCGGATTGTTTACGTTCACTTGGAAACACACTGCACTTATTTCTCCTCTTTGGTGGAAACGGCAGAAATGCTAAGGTGCAGCTCGCCAAAATAAAAGCATCAAGTCATGTCTGAAACTCAAAAACAGCTTCTCTCTGCAGACTGTTCATTATGAACCATGTATGCTTTACCAATGTTTCCTACTCATACATGTAACAATCGCTGTTCTCATCTCTGCTGCTGAGAAAATAATAATGATCTCTGGACTCAAGACAAGAAGATCTCTTGTGTGGTTTATCCTGGAACAACATGGAACACCCACAGCCATAAGTCTTCAGCAAACAGGTCTCCACCCAGACACAGCAAAAGCACGTGGCACTAAACACAAACCAACTTCCGCTGTGGATTTTCACAATAAGAGCATCTAAAAACAAAACTTCCAAAAGAAAACAGAACTTAGAGTTGCAGTCCAACGTTTATCAAAAATTTTACAACAAAATCATGTTTACCATTTACACAGGAAGCTGTAGATGACCGTACACCATTTAGAATAAATAACTTCAGAAACTACTGATGTAAATCACCAGAGATTAGCCTGAAATAACAAAATGCATGTAATAAGGAGACCATGGGCTACAGTTTCCATGGTAACATATAATGGTAGAGTGTCCGCCCCGCTGTCTGACCGGGTCATAGCAAAGACTTTATATTTAAAGACTTTATGATTCAAGACTTTGGATTGGGGGGTTAAACCACCAAACAGTCCCAGAGCACAGCCGTGTCTACAGCTCACCGCTCCCCATGGATATGGATCAAAAGAGGAGGACAATTTTGTGTGTAACAACTATGGGGGAGAGGTCCTACCTCAAGTGGAGGAGTTTAAGTATCTCGGGGTCTTGTTCACGAGTGAGGGTAGGAGGGATCGGGAGATCGACAGGCGGATTGGTGCGGCGTCTGCAGTGATGCGGACGCTGAGCCGATCTGTTGTGGTGAAGAGGGAGCTGAGCCAGAAAGCCAGGCTCTCGATTTACCGGTCCATCTACGTCCCAATCCTCACCTATGGTCATGAGCTTTGGGTAATGACCGAAAGAACGAGATCGCAGATACAGGCGGCCGAAATGAGTTTCCTCCGTAAGGTGGCCGGGCTCAGCCTTAGAGATAGGGTGAGGAGCTCAGGCATTCGAGAGGGACTCGGAGTAGAAGCGCTGCTCCTCCGGATCGAAAGGAGTCAGTTGAGGTGGTTTGGGCATCTGGTCAGGATGCCTCCTGGACGCCTCCCAGGGGAGGTGTTTCGGGCATGTCCTGCCGGCAGGAGGCCCCCGGGTCGACCCAGGACACGTTGGAGAGGTTACATCTCCAATCTGGTCCGGGAACGCCTTGGGGTCCTGCCGGAGGAGCTGGTGGAGAAGGCTGGGGGAGGACGGTCTGGAGCTCCCTAGTTGGGATGCTGCCCCCGCGACCCGGACCCGGATAAGCGGAGGAAGACGACGACGACAACTATGGGACTTTAATCTTTAGCAAGCAGCAGAATCGAGATGTTTAGAGAAACATGAAAAAATGAACAAAATTTTAATTTGTTCCCAATCTGTATAAAAAAAAACAGTTTAAAACTTTTAGACAAAAACAAATGACACATAACCTATTTGATCCAGCTGTCACATGGGTAATGCCTTTGGAAAGGGGGAGGAAGAGTGTGACAGAATAAAAGCATGCAAGCCGAGTGGGCTGCATGTGGGGGGGTAGCATCTCACTCATACCAGGTCTTGTTATCACTAGAAACAAAAACTCCACCTGAGGACGCCACTCAGCCCCGACCGGGGGAGGGAACACGTGTACAGAACAAACACATCAGGAATCCCAGCCACCTCTGCATCAGGCCCACCGCTGAGAGGAGATCAGAGGCACCCAGGAACTTAAAAACTAGCTAACTTTACTTTTTGGTCATTGAATCTTGAAGCAGCAGCTCTCTGCTGACTTTGTTTCATGGTCTGAGCCACCTAAACCAAACGGGTGTTTGTCTATGAACACAAACCTGAAATGGTGCACCTGAGCTCAGATTATTATAGGAGACAGATAAGAGTTAGTGAAACAGAGTGAAACGTGAAAATGTCAGAGACGACGAATCTGACCTGTTTTCCGTTGTCTCCGGTTCAAAAGGTCATGGATCGCCACTCTGAATCGTTTGGCCTCTTCTTCACTGGCAAAGTTCAGACCAATCTGACAGATCTAAGGAGGATGAGTCATTGTAGAATTACTAAAGACAACTTAGACCAGAATAAAGACACCAGAGCAGCCATGAGTAGCAGCAAATGTGAAGCTGGACACTTACGTCTCCTGCAAAGGAGATGAAGTATGGTCTGGAGCTGCTGATGATGAAGCCGTGGTATAGTTCCTGTTCAAACATGGTTTTTCCTTCCTACAAAAGTCAGATACACACAGCACTGAGCTGAGGACAAGAGGTCTGCTGCTGGCTAATTATGCGATAACCCACAGCAATTATGAAATAAAAATGTAAATAATATCAGTTGATATTTATCAACGTGTATGTGTACATATCTACATTTGCTTTTGCCGTTCTTCCATGTTCTCTGGTACTTTTCAGCAGGAAGAATAATCATGCCCCCAATGGTCTCACTCACCTTGATGTCAAACACTCTGATGAAGTAAGATCTTTGAGGGTTGTCTTTGACCAGGCAGGCGACTCCGCAGCCTCTTTTCACCCAGTTGTAGCTCCGCTCGGCCGCATACACCTGGACCACCGCTGAACTCAGCGTCTAAAACACACAGCACAGGACCAGATGGTCCAGATCACCCAGAGAACATTTCAGTCATCTGTGCATCTGTCCCTGGCCCTGCCAACATCTAAAAGGCTAGGTTATCCAGAGTTATCTCTGTAGTTATGCTGCTATAGGCTTAGACTGCTGGAGGACACACTGACCACTTTCCACACTTGACTACTTTCTTCTAGATTCAGATTCATTTATTGACGACCACACAACAAGTTGGTGGAATTTGTTTCCAGTACAGCATGGCATGCTCACAACTCTGTATCTACACACAATATAAATAAAAATAAACAGCAGGTACATATAAAACTTGGTTAAGTAACCGTATAGCTGTTGGGAAAAACAGGCACAGACCTATCATCTTCCAGAGGGCAACAGTGTAAACAGATGATATGCAGGGTGAGAGGGGTCCGAGATGATTTTTCCTGCTTCTTGTATGATACATGGAAAGTACAGTATTTCAATGGAAGAGAGGGTGTGACCTATAATTTTAGATGAAATGGTTACTGTGCATAAAGTTTTTTTTATGCGATTAGGAGTCCAAATGAACAGACTATTATGGACGAGGTGAGTATACTTTGAATGATTGCAGTATAGAACTGTAACAGGATGTTGTGCCTTATTCTAAATGTTTCTGCCGTCTGCATTCTGCTCTTTAACTGTATTATTTCCTGCTATTTCAGCTGTTAACTTTATTTTCTCTCTAAGTGATTTTCTCCCCAGAAGAAGCTACAGTGATGTTCTGCTGCTCTGTGGTGGCCTCATGGAGGGGGCCATCGGCTAGCACACTGCTGCTAACCACTTAAACATTCTCCTCTCCTGATAATAACACTTTACTCTCTTTGACATAAAAAGTGCTACTACTAGTTCACCTGTTGAATTAATTATAGATTCACTAGAATAAAGACAAGCAAGTTTCTCTTACTAAATATAATATCTAGTAAGAAATCACATGTTCCTAGAAGCCCTTTTAATAAGGCACACCGTGCTGGCAAATTAGCATATTACTGCAACAGTGTGTCTTATAAACGTGGATTGTGCAGTATTTGTTCAGCCTAGTAATAGTAATATTGCAGTATTGCAGAGCCTGCCACCATTGCATAATGGGCTCGACACACGGGAGGCGACATCGCCTCTCCTCCATTCATTTTCAACGAGACATGCGCGACAAAGCAATAATCGCGGGTCTCTCTCCTACCAAGCGAAACGCAAAAAACGTGCGTGTGAAAGTTTGCACTCGTGCACGTGTCGTGCACGGACGACCCAGCGACGCGATCCCAGAAAGTTGAAACATTTTCAACTTTTCATCGCTGTCGCTCGGGCGAGGACCAATCAACGGAGGTTTCATCCACTGACCAATGAGCAGACAGGATGCTCCGTACATCTCCGAGCAAACATGAAGGAGAAGCTGATTATTATTATGTTTATATAGTAAAATCAGAAGTAAGATTTCACATAACTCTAGCAGCACCTTGTGAAACATTATATCTACCACTTTATTAACTCTGAACCGCTTAAATAACCTTAATTCCCTCCAACCTGACACAGCCAAACAAAACAACGGAAGTTTCGATTTCGCCATGGAACAGAACGCGAAGACGGCTTTGCCGCTGCCGCGGATCGCCTCCCGTGTGACAGGTAATAAAAGCGACGGCGACAAATTTCGCTGATCGCGGTTGTTTGTCGCCTCCCGTGTGTCGAGCCCATTACTCGTTTGTGAAAAGGACATGATTGCGCAACATTACCGCCATGATCTGACCATTTATAAATGACCCAATGGTTCCCTGATGCAGAAAATCAACTGCATTGTTTTGTAAAAACAGCTGTGTGTGTGTGTGTGTGTGTGTGTGTGTGTGTGTGCACGCGTGTGTATGCGTGTGTGTATGTGCGTGTGTTTGTGCATATGTGTGTTTCTTTGTGTGCGTGCGTGCGTGTTTGTGTGTGTGTGTGTGTGAGTGCGTTTGTGTGTGTGTGCACACGTGTGTGTATGCGTGTGTGTGTGTATGTGTGTGTGCATGCGTGCGTGCGTATGTATGTGTGTGTGTGTGTTTGTGTGTGTGCGCGCGTGTGTGTGTGTGTTTGTGCGTATGTATGTGTGTGTGTGTGTGTGTGTGTGTGTTTGTGTGTGTGCGCGTGTGTGTGTGTGTGTTTGTGCATTTGTGCTGTGTGTGTTTGTGTGTGTGCGTGTGTGTGTGTGTATGTGTGTGCATGCGTGCGTGCATATGTATGTGTGTGTGCGCGCGCGTGTGTGTGTGTGTTTGTGCGTGCGTATGTATGTGTGTGTGTTTGTGTGTGTGTGCGTGTCTGCTCTGTCTTCTCAATCCCCAGTGAGTCGTGGAGGATGGCTGTTTATACTGAGCCAGGATTCTCTGAAGGTTTCTTCCTGTTAAAAGGGAGTTTTCCTCTCCACTGTCGCTAAATGCTTGCTTAATGAGGATTGCTGCAAAGACTCTGACACTAGTCAGACTCCATGCGATCTGCTGGGTTCCAGAAGCCTGCCACACACCAGAGCAAACTGCTGAGCTAACAGTCATTCGAGGCCGTTTGCTCAGCAGAAACCTCACTGTGTGCGCCTAATTTTCACTGAGTTTTCTTGCTCATAAGACGCGGAGGTGAAAACCAAACTGGTTTTATATTTTTTGCCTCAAGGGTGGTAGAAACTCATCATTTGTGCACTATGTGAGCTGCCGGCTCAGCTGAAACATTCTAGTGGCCAATAAAAGCGCGTTCTCCGCTCACATGATTCAAAGATGAATTCAGATGCAGCGCATGTCTGCATGCATCGGCTGTCATTCAGCCTCAAATGACTGCTAGCTGAGCAGTTTCCTCTCGTGTGCAGCGTGCTTCATAGGAAACTTTCTACTAATTGCCATAATGAACTGAACGGTATTGGACTGTTTACTTTGTGAAGTGCCTTGAGAAGACTCTTGTAGTGATTTTGAGCTATATGAATAAACCAAATTCCATTGAAAGCAGAGAAGAGGAAACTTGACGCTGCTGAATTAGATCATTAAAATGATGTTTTGTTGTTTGTTTGGTGCCAAACTGTAACAAAAGCCACAGTTATCTGCACTGTCCAGGTTTCTACAGAGCTAATCCCTCCCCCTGCAGCAAAAAGTCAGACCGCTTCGCTTCCTCCCTGGTGATTTATACCCAACAGGTCATGGGAGCAGCAGGAGACACTTCACTGTGAAATCACTGCTCTGCATCACACAAGGAAGTTCAAAAGATGGGCCAATAAAAGCCTTATTAAGGTTCTGTGGAGAGAACCGTCAGAAACTCAAGAACTGGCTCCATCATGCTATCGGAGAGTCAGCAAGAACCAAATCACTGCAGCAGATTCCTTCTATGACCTGCTCAGTAAGCTTTGGCACACCATCGAGCGGTTAACAGCACACCTGAGGATGTGCAGAAAAACAACTAAAATGACCTCTCCATCCTACAGACCAGCACGTAGGACGACCTCCCTCCAGCAAAGAGGGAAAGATCGGCTCCTGTACTACCGTAGACCAGCAGAGTAGAAGAATGTGTAGCAATCTTAACACTGAGTCAGATTTTATTTCACACATTTGTACAGGAAAACTATTGACCTACGCTCCAATCCTCACCTGAGCTCACGAGCTTTGGATAATGATGATTGCTGATCCTTAATGCAGAGAAGAGCTGGCCAGAGGTCAGGACTTCTCATGGAAGATTCCAGAAGAGTTCTTATAAACATGACTCTCCACGCCTAGAAATTTAGATAGACAATAGCAGAACCAAGATGATGTTGCTCTGCAGTCTAGACACACACTACTGGAACCCCACAGCCCTGACCAGTATGTTGGTGCATCAGTCAGTGCTCTCTCAGTTTGGTGAGCCATGTTGTTCCTTGTCCGGTAGCATGAGGAAACATTTTGAAAGACAACTGTAGATCTCGCCCCATGACTGAGAGCCATCAATGAGTCGTGGCCAGACTACATATTCATATATATAGGATAGCTTGCCAGGCTAGAACGCTCCTGGGCTGAAGAAGGACTAGGTCTGAGTGGTATACTAATTCGTACCGAAAACCAGGGTTTATTTCCATTTTATGAATTGTTGACATACCAGTGGCCTAGACAACAGTGTTTCCCCTACATAGGCTCAGGCGTGGCGCTATTACCCCCTTCCTGACTCTCATGGCAGTAAGCAAAACGGTCTGCAAATGTAACCCTCCCACAGCAACGAAACGGTCCCGAGCACGCACGCTCCAGTCGACTCTGCTGTTGAAACACATTTTCTCTACCGTTGCCCGAGCGGTAAAAACGCGTATGCTCACTACAAGCTCGCTCCCGCGGTGCGCCGAGTTTGGTTTGCTACGAGCCACAGATCTAAGTTGTGTGTCTATTTATGAAAACTTTGTAGGATCTAGTCGCACTAATGAGCTCTAACGAAGCCTAGCTCTGGTGTCACAGTGAGAGTTAATGGGAAGAGCAGCTCCTGTCTAACGAGGATGGTGGGCAGAACCAGGACCCAGCTGGGGAAATTCCGGGTGGCCCGATTTGAGTTCAGTTCAGGAACAGTTGAGTTGCTGCCAACCCTAACCCAACAAGCTTCTGTTCCTAGAAACACGTTCTATGCACAGTGACCTGTTATTAATAACTTTATAATTAATATTAAGTGAATGCACTAAAGACACAGGTGATGGAAAAGAAGATGAAATAAGCCTGAATATTTTCTCACTGCTCTAGGAACTGTTCCTGGGAAGGAGACAGTAGAGGTGATGAAAAAAAATCGATTCAAGTCTGAATCGGGATTCTTATTCACAAAGGTTAAGAATCGATTCCAAGAACTCAAATATTTGGCATGTAACAAGTTTGAGATGCACTTTTTTGATCTTTGTTAGGAGAGTCAGTACTCTGTTTACTTTTGTGGTCCCATAAATTGAGATGATTTATGTTTGAATCTGCTGATAAGAGGGCACTTGAATGTAATTTTTTCCATACTCAAAAATGTGAGATATTCTCGTATTTATTTTTGAAGTTGATAAATGAGTACTCAGGATTACTCATGTAACTTATTTCTACACATACTTGAAAAGTATTTGACCGTATTACTTTCAAAGCTACTGTTAGGTAACTACAGATTATATTTTATAAGGTAAGCAAAAATAAATGTTGCCTTTTGGTCAAAACATTGCTTCTGTTTACAGTTTTAGAATCACTTTATTTTACATTGAAAATTTGCATTTTTGAGCATGACCAGTTTAAAGTCAAATAAAAATGTCCCATAGCTTTAACTAACTTGTACAACAAAGTAGTTCATCCTGGAGCTGACACTCTGTGTTAATACTGATTGTGAATCGATTTAAATTGAGAATCGAGAATCGATTCTGTATCGAATCGGCACCCAGAGAATCAGAATCGAATCAAATCATGAGTTGCTCCAAGATTCCCATCTCTAGGAGACAGGCACCCGCTCAAGTTCCTTATCCAGCCAGCAGCCCCAGTAACATGTTTGACCAAGCAATTTAATGACACAGAGTTTCCCCCCATTCAACCAGCAGATTAAAAAGTACAGAAATATAATTTTACTTGCTGATAAAAAGAAAGAAGCAGAAACTTCTTGGATGACCTGTTAGTGCCGTCAAAGGCCACAGCTTGCCCTCTTTGTCCAAATAATTCCATGATTAACTTGTTCACTGCCAATGAAGACTAAAGTTGTCATGTGCATGTTTTTACTGTGTGGGCGTCGGACGAGCCCCCGCACCGTGAGAACAAACATCTCAGCTCTAAAGCCAATCTTCATCTACATACGTCACACGTCACGTGATCAGGAAGCAGAAAATCCATGTGTTAGGAGATCGTTTTGGGCCGCTGCTGTGAAAAAAAGTGAGGCGCGAACCAGAAAAGCTTCTGCCGATCACAATTCGACAACAGTTTATGAAGAAGAAGAAGAAGACAGTATCATTTCTATAGCGCCTCTCAAGATAAAAATCATGAGGCGCTTCACAAAAACAAAAAATGTAAAAATATACAAAAGCATTTAGAAAATGTTTAAAAATATATTTAAAATGAGCAAAAATAGACAATTGGGATTTAAAAGAAAAAATGTTAAGAAAGAGAGAGAGAATAGGAAAGAGGGAAATCAGTGGATCCCTAGGAAGGTAGAATAGGTGGGGAGAGCAGAATAAAGAGAGGGTGGTGAAGAAGGTCATACAAAAGCCAACTTGAACAAGTGAGTCTTCAGCTGCTTTTTGAAGGAGACCACTGAGTCCACTGATCTCAGGCTCAGGGGGAGAGAGTTCCAGAGTCTGGGGGCCACAGCTGTCACCGTTGGTCTTTAGCCTGGTGCTGCACAACCAGTAGGCTTTGATCACTGGACCTCAGGGACCTGCTGGGGGTGTAGGGACTAAGCAGATCAGCAATGTAAGATGGTGCTTGTCCATGTAAGGCCCTATAGACCAGAACCAGGATCTTGAAATGAACCCTGAAGTTGACTGGCAGCCAGTGAAACTGGAGGAGAAGCGGGGTGATGTGAGTGTGTTTGGAGGACTTGGTCAGAAGCCGAGCACAGGCATTCTGAACCACCTGTAGACGGTTCAGGGAGGTTCTGCTCAGACACGTGAAAAGAGAGTTACAGTAGTCTAAGCGTGAGGAGATGAAGGTGTGGAGAACAGTCTCAAGCTCAGAGAGGGACAGAATGGGACTCAGCTTAGCAATGTTCCTGAGATGGAAGAAGGAAGAGCGAACAAGAGAACTGACATGAGAATCCAGGGTGAGAGCTGGGTCAAAGGTCATGCCAAGATTCCTGACAGAAGGTTTGGTGTGAGAAGCAAGCTGACCAAGAGAGTCTCTGACTTTGGGAACTAGCTTGTCTGGCGCACAGATGAGGGTCTCAGTCTCATCTTCATTCAGCTGTAGAAAGCTCCCAGCCATCCAGGATTTGATAGAGTCTAAGCAGGTGTGTAACAGCTGCAGCTTAGACATCTCATGGGGCTTAAAGGAGATGTACAGTTGGATGTCATCTGCATAAAGATGGTAGGAGATTCCTTTGAAGGAGCTCAGGATGTGCTGAAGAGGAAGCAGATAGAGCAGAAGAGCAAAGGCCCCAGCACAGAACCTTGTGGGACACCATGGGTAAGGGAGGTGGTGGAGGACCTAAACTTAGAGACGGCCACAGAAAAGGAGCGCTCAGAGAGATAAGAGGAGAACCACTCCAGAGCAGTTCCTTATAGGCCTACCCAGTCTCTCAGCCTCTCCAGTAGCAGGTGATGGTCAACAGTGTCAAAGGCTGCAGTCAGGTCCACCAGGACCAGAACAGAACAGTCCCCTGCATCACTGTGATTCAGAAGGTCATTAGAGACCCTAAGAAGAGCTGTTTCAGTAGAATGAGCTCTACGAAAACCTGTCTGGAAGCTATCATAGATGTTATGTTCATCAAGAGCAGCTGTGAGTTGTTTAGCCACAACCTTTACCAAGATCTTGGAGATGAACGGAAGTTTAGAGATGGGTCTGAAGCTGCTATGGAGAGGGGTCAAGACTCGGTTTTTTAAGAAGCGGGTGGATTACAGCGTTCTTAAAGTAAGCAGGGACCTGACCAGAAACCAGAGAAGCATTAATTATAGAGAGAAGCATTAATTATAGAGAGGAAAGAATGGACAACGCTCGAAATGCGCAGATTCTCCCTGATGTAAGAGGTGAGTCTACGCTTTGTTTTGGTTGTTTTGGCATCGACATCATCCTAGCGCATCATTCTGTGACTCTTAAAAAAACAGTAGAAACAGTGAGAAACGCTGGCAGCGAAGGACTTTACAGATCAGGAAACGGCTGGCAGTGAATGAGCTAACATCCAAACACAAACATCTGGCCAAACAACATCCAAACACAAACATCTGGCCAGACATCTTTTAACGTGAGGCCCAGGCTGAGGCCTTTCCCCAGAGCAAGGTCTGAAGTCATGTGGCTCGGATACTCCTTAATTATTCTGAATTTTAAGTACTAAATTACACGAGTTACAGAAGAGTTACAAAAAATTCACCCTCCTCAGAGTTGCCATTAATGTAAACTAGGTTGGTAGCGGCCATCCAGATCAGCCTTGGTGTTCGGAGAAAGAAGACATGGCGAGTCGGCAAAGTAAGGGTTGGGAATCAAAAACCGGTTCTTTTTGAGAACTGGTTCCCATTGTTTCAGTTCCTAGGAATCATTGGACACTTTAGCAAACATTTCCCCTTATCAATTCCAGTCAGCGCGAATGACGTCACTGCGCATGTTGCGTAGCTTACGGAAGCAGGACACATGGCGCCTAAGCGGCACAAACTCTCGAAAGTTTGGTTATACTTTACAAGAAGGCATGACAACAGGGCAACATGCAATAATGGCAAAGTAGATATTTCATCAAGGGAGAAAGCATTAGGATTATACAAAGGCCTTTGGACACAAAATATGCAATAAAGTAATTGACGTGTTTTGACCCACTCCGGACTAGTGAATTTCAACGCAGCAGCAGCAGCTGTGTCATTCGCACTTCCTCTCCTGCTAATACTGTAGATAACTAATCAACTAGGGGTCGACCGATTTATCGGTTGATCATTCGGGCTGATATTTAGCATTTTTTTATCGTCTGCATCGGCCGATAAGCCTTTTTAGTAGAGACTATTTAAAGTCAGGCACCTCCACAGGCAGCCCACTGCTGCTGGAAGCCGCATGTGCGAGAATCGAAAACACTGGGAATATTTTCCTCCGAGTAAAAGGTAAGGCTTCTCTTTGGTGTTTCAAAACCCTACAGCTGTGTATTCAGTGTGAATTAAAAGTAACATATGAAATAAAACTTAGCTGAGTAAAAGAAAAAAAACGAGCCGCAAGAACTGCCGGTAACTGGCAGCGTGCCGCTAATGCTAGGCTAGCTTGTTGTCAACTTTAGAGACAGTCTTAAACCCTCAGCTGCTTTTTTGCTTAACATGTTCACTCCAGTTTTAAAAATTTTACTCTTTTCCTGTATGGGAGTCGGAGAATTTCACTCTGAGCCCAAAGGAGAAGAGACTCCTGCAGCAGCAGCATCTGCATCCCCTCCCGGTGGCGTTTTGTGTTCAGAACTTTTTCTCATGTGGGTCGGAGCCGAAGAACATCACACGCTTCTCTAGTTTTTATTTGGATGACACTTTCATTTGTGTTTAATTGTGTTTTTCTTCTGTTGTAGGCAGCTCGTTAAGCAGCCTTGGAGGCACCTGGGCTCAGGGTGTGGTGCTGCCTACAAAGCCTACTGTTTTTCTGCTTTCACTGGGTCTCTCCTGTGTGGTGGAGAGTCCTCACTGGCCATTTTCTGTTCACTAACTTGCTTTAGTAAATCCTTACTTTGGTTAAATAAATCAGTTGTTGAACCCCCACTCCTCTGTTTGGTCTCCTTTCTTATTACAGCCCACCACTTCCAGTCTGGGTTGTAACAATCTGCAGACAGATTTCTGAGCATCTCCTCCTTTACACAGATCCTCACTGAGCCAAGTACTGTGAACAAATAGTTTCTCCGTGATATTATCCAGCAAGGTCTTGTTTTTGTCAAAACAAGGGTGAGGTAATGAAGAAATAGAAATATTTCAATACATTAACATTAAAATTATTTATATGCATAATAAAAAAAAACATGTTTTGAAATATATAAAGTGCACCAAACTTGACTCAGTCCATTCAACAATTCTAAATGGACAATTATGTAACTCATCAATTAATTATTTGAAAGGATAATTTGTCAATTAAATGCTGAAAAAAATAAACAATACATTAATGAGGCAAGAACTTTTTAAACTTGAACATACCTACACCCACAAGTCTATTTTTACCTGGTTAAAACCATCTAGCTTATGTGCACTTTTTAAAACACTGCCCAGCAAACATTCGGACATTTAATGACAGTTGAACGGTCACAACTGTAAAATAATATCACAGGAATTAGGAAAGAATAATACGACATGAACTCTATGTTACTTGGCCGGACTCGAACCTGGATCCTCCAGAGTGAGAGTCACCCACTCTCCCAGCTGAGCTATGCCAGCAACTGTTGAATATCAGATTTTTTTATATAGATAGCGAGAGTAAAGTGCGGGGTAAACTAACCAATCAGAGGATAGGGAAGATCTGCCACAGGCCACGCCTCCAGAGTGCCAAAACTCCTCACAGCGGAGCGAGCGGAATTAGAAACCGAGCACGCAGAGGCTACCGAGCGCGCAGAGAGGCTGCCGCGCGTGCACGTTTTCCTCTGCCGTGTGCTCGTTGGCAACGCGCGCACGCAGGTTTGTCACTTGTACACATCCTTGTGCGCTCACAGACACAGTTTGCTCCCTCTCAGTGCACAAATGACCTCTCGCCATGTATATTTTCGCTCGCGAGTCCCGTTCACGCGCGCGCTGCCATGTATATTTTCGCTCGCGAGTCCCGTTCACACGCGCGCTGTGGACCCAATGCGCGTGCACGGGTTGTGGCACGCTTTAAACGCGATATTGGTATGGGTGTTTTTCAGTGTTAGGGAACCTCACCTTGGCAGGCAAGGTGCTTTGCGTACGAGGACACGGTTCTTATTATTGCCTCCCTATATTATAATTTTATTGTGTTTATGTCTTAATTATGATTTTGCTCATCATTTATTTTTTCTTGCACCAAGTACCGCTGCAATTTCCTAATGTTGTGATTCTCGCACATATGGCAATAAAACCCTTCTAATTCTGAATGGCCTGAGTACTGGTTGTGAACCCAGAGTGTTGGACCAAAGTGTGTCCTGACCAATCAAGGCTTTGGTGTCTGTGTCCAAAACCTGTCCCACTGCGTTTCTACAACAACATCCAGAACAGAAACAAACTTTGCTCATTCATTCATCTTAACAGCTTCATAGGGAACCTAAGTCTCCTCCGTTTCTGGTCGGCTCATGGGTTCCCGGAAGAACGAAAATATAAATGCAAGTCAACGGGGCTAAAAGAGCTATTTCCTGATCCGCTTTGCTTCAGACCCTGGATCGACATATGTTGTACTGCAATGAAAACTAATGATGGGTGTTTCGACTACAGCTGTCACGTACTTTGAGATTTATCAGCTTGTAAAAGTTCGCAATTAGCATGACTACGAATTAGATATCAGCACATCACATTTGTGTAGGAGCATGTGTAGGGCTGCCACGATTAGTCACAAAAAATGGTTGACGATTAATGTAATAGTTGAGGCGTTGTTTATTGTATGAGCATTTTTTTAAATCTCGCTTGCTGCAGCGTGTTCAGCGTTTGCTTCCTGCCTCTGTGCTCAACACACATGCGCACTAGTCGCCATCCATGTCAGCCGCTGCTTACATAAGTGGAGGCACATGCACAGTAGTGCCACTCCAGCTCTGCATTTGGATCAGAATCACCGCAGAAATAAGACATCATGGCGAGTCTGCAACGGAGCTCAAAGGTTTGGAAGCATTTTATTAAAACAACTGAGAAGCAGGTAGAGTTCAAAATCTGTAAGGTGAAACTCGTTTCACGGGATCCATCGGTGATGCACAAGCATCTTAAAAGGAAGCACGTGACGGCGGAGAACGAAGGGTTGCCTCAGGAAGTTTACCTCTTGTTAGCTGCTAGCATCATAGGTGTAGCAAAAACTGTCGTGATGGCAATTACATGTTTAGAACACGTATGAATATGTCACGTATTAGCTCTAACGTTACAAACGCTAGTGATTTATTTCATCCTGCTACATTACAGTGCTAAAAGAGAGTGCCCTTGTCCTACAATGGACAAGTTTCTTACAAGGCCGAACACGTGCACACTGGAGCAAGCCAGCGTTCTGACCGAGGCCATTTTGAACATGCTGGTAATGGACATGAGACCCCGTCCATGGTCGGCGATCAAGGTTTTCAAGATATGATCAAGAAGTTCAACCCAGAATAACAGGACAACTACTTACCAGGCCAGTCACATTTCACAACCTAGAAAGGAAATACGAGACGACCTTCGACAAGGTGTGTATCTGTGTGTGTGTGTGTGTGTGTGTGATTGAACGCATGACACACGATTAGTCAACTAATCGTCAACAAAACTGGCGATTAGTAAACTAACAAAATCGCTGTTTGTGGCAGCCCTACATACGTCACCACATAATATCTCCTCTAGCGTAGCTGCTACTTACCACGTGGCCATAATTATGGTGGTTCTTGCCTCCTCAAAGAAGGATTTTAAATTGGCTAAATTTACAGCCATGTTCCCTCTGTTTTTCTTTGTGTCTGGTTCGATGACATCACTTTCATGAAGCGCATTTGTAGTCCTAGACTTATTTTCACACAAAACCTAAAATCGCATTTCCCCCTGTTCGTAATTAAGTGCATTCTTGGAGTTAAAATGTGTCTTTAAAATTCATGGACATCATATATGAAATCCATGGCACATAACAAGCTGAATTAGAAAATAGCGTTTTTAGCCCCATTGACTTGCATTCATTTTTTCGTTCTTCCGGGGACCGATTGGTGCGGATGTAGATGGGTGTGACTTAGGCTCCCTATTCTCAGTTACATCACAGGGAGCTGGTGTCCATCTACAGGAGTCATCAGGTGAGAGGCTGCGAACATCCTGAACACGACAATTCCACACACAAAGGCCACAGCTGGGATTCTAACTTGCAACCTTCTCCACCAGCTGCACCACCATGCACCATCATCATTATATTATTATTAGAAATAGTAACACGGTGAAGCAGCAGGGCTGGTTGGGCAGCTTAAAGGACTCTTCCACGATTTAAAGGTGAAGTATGGAAGAATGTAGTGAACATTTTACAATGAGAAAATCCCAAGAGTCTAATGTCTCAGTCATGTTGGAAGAAAGGTTGAACTGAAACATATTCCATATCCAGCTGGCTGTGGGGACTGTCAGTTTTTCTCCTTTCAAAACAAAACAAAGGAAGAAGGGAGGTGAGCTAATGTTGCAGCGCCGACAATCGTAATTTGACAATGGACAGGCTACAGTAACCAAATGTTACCACAGGATGTCTCTTTTACTTCATTTCCACATAATGCATCTTTAATGTCAGCAAAATCAAATACAACTGTGACTGCTATAACTTCCACTTCTGCAATGCAAATGCCACACAGTACTGGAGCTGGAGTTCTCCAATTTCTCCGTGACAGACAAAAACTGCATTTTTACGTCTTAAACGGATGATACCTTCTCAGTGCAACCTACCGCAGGTGTTTTAGCTGATTTGGGGTTTAAAAGGTGCTGATGAAACTGTGCAAACCGGCTTCGAAATGTGAACAGTGAGTTTATAAAGTAAAGCCTGATAAAGGCCAGTCCGTCGATGCGGAGGAAGCTGGATCTAGAAGCATCCCTTCAGATGATGTCGAAAACAAACAGCAGCCGTCAGTGATGCCTGTACTCCACCGGTGTCAGCACAGGAGCTTTAACTGAACACCACAGCTAATGATGGACCAAGTAACACTGTCATAACATCAAGCTGCTTTTAAGGTCCCACGCGTACTGTAACGGCATCAGAGCCGCACCTGCACCACCACAGACCAGTAAACAAAAAACGAGAACTTACGGCGCATTTCCTGCCCAGGTAGCCGAACAGGCACTCATTCTCCTGCGGAGTGAGGAGTAGGGAGCCCACGTTAACGGCCCTGCGGGGAGGAGGATGGCTGTTCATGGCTGCAAACGCGTTTTGTTTTTATCTCCTGCTACGATGATCCCACAACCGGGTTCAGCCTCTTCATCTAATTACAAAAATTCCATGCGGGCTCCGGTTGCTGTGGCCTGCAACCGGATCATCTCCACTCAGTCCGACTCCGGGCAGGAGGGCCGGGTAGGAGGACTAAACCCGTTTTCCACACTTACTTCTGGTGAAAAAATATTCATACAATGTTTGTTTTGTAAAAGATGCAAACGTAAACAATATCTAAAAACCCGTTGAGAAATAAACAACCAACTTTCCTTCGGAAACTCCTGCAGCCTCCGAAGCAGCGGGCGCATCCAACATGGCAGAAGGAGGGAGCAAACCACTATAAATGGTGAGCGGGGGAAGTTAGTTTCAACAAACTCTGTTAGCTTTGTTCTAATCTGGATTACAAGGGAACATCGGTGTATAGGCAAACTCACATTTGTACTTCAAATGTATTTTTAATTGATTAATGTTTTTTTTCTAGTGTTCTTTAGACAGAGCTAAACTAAAGTGTCCCTGCTAATCACAGATGGCACAGTCTGAGAGGCAGCAGCAGCTCTGCGGAGGAAAGGGAGGAGAGGGGGTGACGTCGCGTGGGGCGGAGCTAGATGAATTATTTAAATAAATAAACAAAAAACATATAAAATTCATTTATTATAATGAACGGAGATTTGAATAAAACATTTGCACAATAATTTTGTTGATGTCGCTGTAATTTTTTGTTGTTTTTTTAGTTTGAAAATTACAGTCAATTTTCATAAATCTAAGATATGAGTGTAACTTCTCGAATCTCTTTTAATGAATATAAGGATTTGGGAAGCATATTGGATCAAAGTGTTTTATAAACTTTTATAAACAATATCACAGCTATTTATGATCTGTTGAATAACTTATGTCTTTACATATTTTTCTTTAACACCAACATGACTTCGTTTCTTTTTGTGAACAAGTAATATTTCCTTTCTATTTATTTGTTCTTATTATAAAAATAATGTTTACATAAGTAAAAAGGTGTTTATCAATGCAATTTTTAATTTACCTGCTTTGGATCAGAACTTAGTACTCAAGTACTGATTAGTTCTTCAACACAAGGTAGTGGAGAACTTCACCTGCTGCTGCAAAGCATTTTAACAGCACTAGGTGGCGGTAGAGGCGTCTGTTTATTTAGACAACTAGCACTGCATTATGATATCCTACTAAAACAAAACAAATAAACTAGATTTGCATTTTATGAGAAAAGTGTTATTTCTGAGTGCTGCAGTTTAATTACGAGCTGTTGTTCTCAGGGAAGTGAACTTTATTTAAATGCTTTATAAGTTAAATTGTTGTTCAAAGAAGTTAAGAGATAACCATTACAGCCAGAAATGGAACAACGGATGTTTGATAAGATATCTTAGAAAATGAATTATTCTGTTCATGCAGACTGTAAATGATGCTTCAAACAAACTGTTGCTGCTGTTGCTAACCATATAATGTAGCAACACACTGATGTCTGTCCTCATCTCTTACATTCATTCTGTTGGTGGTGGTGGTGAAGAACAGAAGAAAATCACAGAGCAGAGAGTCCAGGGTGAATATGTGTGAATAGGTGAATGACTGATTGTGTTGTGAAGCACCTTGGGGGGTTGTTGAACCCCAAGAAGGCGCTGTACAAATACCGGCTATTACCATTTACCATGGAAAGCATCTGTTATGCTGTATATGTTTGGTTCTCCCTAACTGGACTCAAGCAGCAGGAGACCACCAGGTGTCTCTCCTGTCAGCTAAGAATAAGAACCTTCCCACAGGATCACCAGAACAGGACCTGAAGTGACTGCAAAAACCTTTCCTGGTCTGCTCAGGTAAGAATTTGGTGTCACCAACATGAAAGCACGGAGCTATCCTTCCATGTATTAACGCTTAAGGGTGCTGTTGGAGCTGGTGGAGATGTTCTTGCATGCATGGAGAGAACATGCTAACTCCATGCAGAAAGGTGACCGCTGGGATTTGAATCTTCTACCTTCTGTATGAGCCAACAGTGCCTCCAACTGCTCCACCGTACAGCCATGGGAGCACAAAAGCACTTTATTTGTTGAGGAATGTAAAGTAATGATAATAAACTTTCCTGTGTTCAAACTGTCTAATAGTGATCTTAATGTGTGTGAGAAGGTGAAATACCTTGGCCACTTTATAACTGATCAAATGCGTGATGATGCTGACATCCACAGACAGTGCTGTAAGCTGTATGCACAAGCTAACACTATAGCTCGTAAGTTAGGTTTTTGTTCACTTCCAGTTAAGGTGGCTTTATTTAAAGCATATTGTACTCCGCTCTACACAGCCCAACTGTGGTCATCCTACAATCAAAGCAGCATGAACAAGCTGCAAGTTGCATACAACGATGCCTTAAGGATTATACTTAAAATACCCAGAGGGGGCAGTGCCAGTCAGATGTTTGTAACAGCAGGTGTTTGTACTTTTAAAGCTCTTTTAAGAAAACTCATATTCACTTTTATAGGCCGACTGGATAGCTCTGCCAACAGTATAATTTTAGCAATCACTGATCCTACTGTGAGCAGTTGTCGCTATTTCTCCAGTATAAGGAAATACTGGTTGAAGTGTTTGTGTGGTTAACCTTGTGTGGAACAGTTTATAGTAAAGCTTTTAATTAAATTTAGATTTTTATTCAATTTTATGCTGTTATCTTATTCTATTTATCTATTTTGTTTCATTGATCTGTTGTTTTATATGTATTTTATCTGGACCTAAGAGTCTGTCAATAAAGATTATCTATCTATCTATCTATCTATCTATCTATCTATCTATCTATCTATCTATCTATCTATCTATCTATCTATCTATCTATCTATCTATCTATCTATCTATCTATCTATCTATCTATCTATCTATCTATCTATCTATCTATCTATCTATCTATCTATCTATCTATCTATCTATCTATCTATCTATCTATCTATCTATCTATCTATCTATCTATCTGTCTATCTATCTAATGAAGTAAAAAAAGTCTAACTTTACATTCCTTTAAAACTATGGGTCATGTTAGAGCAGCTTTAGCATAGCATAGCATAGCATAGCATAGTTTATTTATATAGCACATTTAAAATGCAGCATGGGAGCTGCCCAAAGTGCTGCACAGGCTAAAACAAAACACACCCATTACAAGGAGCTAAAACAAAGGATAAAAATCTCAATTAAAAGCAGAGAAAACATGATGAATACTAAGAGCACATTAAAACAATGACACAATAAAACACTAAAACGAGTCACTGTCTAAAAGCCAAAGTGTAAAAGTGGGTCTTTAAATGAGATTTAAAAACCGCCAGAGATAGAGCCTGCCGAACTCCAATGGGCAATGAGTTCCATAGCTTTGGGGCAGCATGGACAAATGCTCGATCCCCCCGTGATTTGAGTCTCATCCGCGGCGTGTGCAGCAGCAAAAGGTCAGCCGACCTCAACGAGCGGGTGGGCACATATGGAGTGAGAAGGGCAGAGAGGTAGGAAGGTGCCAGGTCATTGAGTGCTTTAAAAACAAAAGTCAGTAACTTAAACTGCACTCTGAAAATGACAGGGAGCCAGTGAAGATGTTCCAGGACAGGGGTAATGTGGCTACGTCAATGTGGAAAACACTTGAGATCATTTATTTTGAATTAGAAAATTTAGTAAAAGGAACGGCTTCACTAACTGTACGTGACCTTTGACCTTATCTAGAAACCAGGTTCAGATCTTTGATCAGTCCTGAGAGCCCCTGGTGTATTCATGGAGAACATCAGTCACACAAGAAGCAGCTCAGACTCAGCTGTGATCATGGAAATAAAGAGTGGCCAGTCACATGGCAGTTACATCTTT